>NW_019173797.1:0-79068 GCF_001646965.1 Fonsecaea nubica | reverse complement strand
TTGGTGGTACTGTGCGTTTGTGGTGATTTGTTTTTTGAAATGGTAAGGGGAACACCGAGGTCAACCGGTGGGAGGTGGTCGGCAGCGTCAGGTGGGGATAAGAGACAGGGTTAAGCGGGTGTGGAAGATGGGGAACGCGCCTACATGCGTACGAGGTACATCCATACATAGGGCTATCTAGGGTAACGAGTACAGTGAGTACAGTGGACTGAGACGCTATGCTAAAGGTGAGAAAAGTGTGACCATGATTATCGCAGCGTTGGAAGGGTGTATTCCTGTGAGATAGGAAGGAATTTTGGTGTAAACGTATAGGGGAAACAGGAATCATGGACCATAGTTGCCCTCTGCCAATTAATATGACACGAGTAAGAGAGCATATATTGACTGAACATGTACCCAGCCAACTAGGACAGCCTCGCCTTCAGCACCTCAGAAGCATCCCTCAGGATGACCGCCGCCTGCGAAATCACCACCCTGTCGCCCACAACCTGTCTATACAGAATCTTCCTCCCCCCATCCTCTCGCCACATCTCCGTCCGCACCACATCGCCAGGATACACAGGCTTGCTCAGCCTCAACTTCACGCTCTGGAACCGCTTAAAGTCGCCGCCGGCAAACGTGTCGATGATGTGCAGCACACCCATTCCCACGGTACACGTACCCGTCAGGATCGGCCCCGGAAAGCCGCCTGCTTTGGCAACGGCCGGGTCGATGTGTAAGGGGTTCAGATCTCCCGACGCGGCGCGGTACAGGGCTCCTTGCTCTGGTGAGGTTTGGTATTCCACCACAGCGTCCGGCTTGCGATCTGTGGGCGTCGCGTGTGTGGCTGTGGCTGCACCGCGAGGTATCGGTTTCGTCGAAGCCCCAGCCCCGGGGACTTTCATGACGAAGGATGTCCACTCGCTGTAGCAGATCTCCACGCCCGTGGCTGCGTCGACGGTAGTGATGCCCACAGCGACGGTGACGCCAGTTCTTCGATCCACAATATCCACCACGCGTGCGGTAGTGTGTAGTGTCGCTTGCTTTGGAAACGTCCCCTTCATCTCGAGGTAGTGCTCGCCGTGGACGTGGTTGTGCGCCTGGAAGTTTGGGAGGAATTCCATCATCCCGTAGGTAACTTCACGCATGACTGAGATGACGGGGAGAGTGGCGAACGTCGGCACGGCCGCAAAGTCGGGATGTGCTTCAAAGCATCGCGACAGGTCTGTGCCCTTGACGCCCAGGGCGATGTTGTAGGTGATGATGTTGTTGGGGGTGTAGCTGCTCGTCACGCTCCATGAGCGTTTCTTGATGGCTTCGACGTCGATAATCGTCGCCATGGCTGCTCAATGACCGTGACAACAAGGCTGGCTTACGTCTGAGAACCAGACCTTTTGTACACCCAGGAACGACTGTAGTTTGAACAACGCGGTTATGTATACCCGAGAATGGTCTACCGAGGTCAGCTCGGACCGTAGCAAATAGATGGTCACACAGCTAGAACGGGGTCAATGCAGGTCGCCTTTTACAGAATCAAACAGAATCGATGTCAAGAAAACTATGTCGTTAATTTTTTTGGGTACTGACGAGAGAGGTCACGTTCATCCGGGGTAGAGCTCAACTCACGCAAGACAATATACCGGGAATAAACTCCACAGCTTTTTCCTCCACACCCAGAGCCTTACCGACAAGACACTTTGTGGGGGATGCGGGGTCTTACCACAACAAGATAGCCTTGCTTCCGAGGTCCATAGCACAGAAGGCCCGTTCTCCTTGAGGGCTCAAGATCCCTCAAAGTGTAGAAAATGATGCATAGCGTGTAGGTGAGAGTGCCAGAACCATTTGTACAGTCCTCGTCGACGTGCCGGTCGCATTTGTTTGTTTCCCCCCTCTCCTAGTTGCGTGATCGTGAACAACTCACCTCCAGCATGACCGACACACCCCCAAACTACCAGACCGTCCTCTCAACCAGGCTTTCACCGGGGACACTGCTGCTGGAATATAACCAGCCCAAGATCTCCAACGCCTTCACCCTCCAGCAATACCACGACTTGGCCGACGCCCTTCGCTGGGCACGCAATGTCCCCGAAATCAGGGTGATCGTCCTCACCGGCAAAGGGAAGCACTACTGCGCTGGGAAAGTGCTGCTCCCACCGGGCCAAGCAGGACCGACAATCGAGCAGGAAATCGAGGCAGGTCGTAAACTCGGGGACGAGCTACAGGGCCACCCGAAAGTGCTCATCGCTGCTGTCCACGGCGCGGCCATCGGATGGGGATGCACGCAGCTGTGGAATTTCGATCTGGTCTATGCTTGGGAGAAGGCCGCCGTGTTCCAGACACCCTTTATGAGTCTGGGTTTCGTCCCAGAAGGGGCGTCGAGTTGGAGTTTCCCCAAGGTCATGGGCAAACAGCGTGCCAACGCGCTGCTGTTGGCGTCCGAGAAGCTCAATGCGCGGGAGATGTACGACGCGGGAATGGTGACCAAGGTCATTGGGGGTGACACGGTCGACGCGTTCCGAGACGAGGTCTTCAAGATTGCAAAGAGAATAGGCACCTATAGCGCAGAGAGTCTAAGAATGGCCAAGGCGCAGGTCAATCGGCCTACCGTGTTAGCAGAGCAGCGAGAGGCGGGAATGTGGGAAGCGGTGGATCTCAAAGTGAGGCTGAACAGTGATGAGGCCAAGGCGGCGATGAAGGCTTTCATGGACAAGAGCAAGCCAAAGCTGTAATCAGTCTAATGTCAATGAATGTAATATGAGATGGCAGTTTTGTATGCAGTTTGGCTGTCAACAAAGGACACATGCGGGGCTGCCGGTGGTGATCGAGACGAGCCTTGCTGACATAATTACAATACGGTGGAGTAAAAGACTCTCGGTCCCGCACTCCGAAGGCCTCGAAATTTAATTTTCTCAAAATTCTCAAATGCGGTGGCGGACAAGATTTGGTGCGGCCAGTATCATTTGTGCCCACCTCACTTCCTCTTCCCCTCTTTCTACAGACAAGTGGAAGTACTCAAAGGACGGTCAACATGAGCAAACATAAACTCGAAGATGAGGCCGCTCTATTGGCCAAGCAAGAGCGCAAGAGGAGGAAGAGAGACCGCAAGGAAGCCCTGCGTTTACAAGACATCACACCGTCTTCAACTGAGGCCACAGCCAACTCAACCCCTGTCCCAGAGGCCAAGGAGGATACCACCGCCGATGTCAACGGTTCTACCGTCCCCAAGCCTGTATCAGCTCTTGGAAACCTTCGACAAACCGAAGTCGATAATTTCTTAAAGACACAATCCGTGCAGATCTTCGATCCACAGAATACAGATGTACAACCTATCCTCGCCTTCTCGCAACTCCCACAAGATTTGGCCTCTCAATTCTCGGACATCTTCTCCTCCTTCCAAAAGCCTTCGTCTATCCAGTCCGCCGCTTGGCCCTTCCTACTAGCCGGTCGAGACGTGGTCGGCGTGGCAGAGACAGGCAGTGGAAAGACCCTGGCATTCGGCCTGCCTCTCGTCGTCCGTCTGACCTCGCAAGAGAAAATGAAGGGTATCAGAGCAGTCATTGTGGCACCGACACGGGAACTTGCCATCCAAGTGTTTGAACAGTTGGATAGGCTTAGCAAAACAACCCACAAGCTCAAGGCCGCATGCATATACGGAGGAACCAACAAGGACGAGCAGCGTCGCAGCTTGAAAGGTGTAAATATCGTCGTGGCAACTCCAGGTCGACTAAAGGACTTCATGTCCGACGGCACGGTCGACGTCTCCAAGACGCGGTATCTGGTCCTCGACGAAGCAGACCGGATGCTCGATAAGGGCTTCGAAGACGACATCAAACAGATCATTTCCCAAATGCCGTCCTCAAAGAAGCGACAGACGGCCATGTTCACCGCCACGTGGCCGAAATCGATCCGCGAGCTGGCGGCGACGTTCATGCAGCAACCCGTCAAAATCACCATCGGGCGCGAGGACACCGATGACTCTGGAGAATTGAGAGCTAACAACCGGATCGTGCAGAAAGTCGAGGTCATTGACGGCATGGAGAAGCAGCAGCGTCTATTGCAGCTGTTGAAGCAGCACACGGCAGGTCCAAAGCGCAATGACCGCATCCTGGTCTTCTGCTTGTACAAGAAGGAGGCCCTCCGGATCGAGAACTTCATCCGGTCGCGCGGGTTCAACGTCGCGGGAATCCACGGAGACATGTCGCAGTCTGCGCGTATCAACAGCTTGGAATCGTTCAAGTCGGGCGCCACGACGCTCCTCGTGGCCACAGACGTGGCAGCTCGAGGCCTGGACATTCCGGAGGTGAAACTCGTCATCAACGTCACCTTCCCTCTGACTGCAGAAGACTACGTCCACCGCATCGGCCGCACGGGCCGCGCCGGCAAGGACGGCCTCGCGATCACATTCTTCACCGAACAGGACAAGGGCCTCGCCGGCGCGCTGATCAACGTCCTGAAAGCCGCCAAGCAGGACGTGCCCGAAAATCTGTTGAGGTTCGGCACCACGGTGAAGAAGAAGGTCCACAGCGAGTATGGCGCCTTTTATCGTGAGGCAGAGGAAGGGGAGAAGACGACCTCGACCAAAATCACCTTTGACGATTGATATATAAGATGTGTGCCTCTCTAAAATAGATCAAGTTTTTGTTGCATGGTTATTTCGTAGCTTTGCCGGTCGATTTTGTTGGAGATGGTTTCAAAAAGTTCGGAATCTTTGCAGCAAGGCGTTGTGGGAGGACGGATTCGAGGAGCTCCAAGAGGAATTGGCGCTCGGTGATGAGACTAGAAAATCATTCGATCAATCAATCAGATGGAACTGGCTAGACATGTGGACGAGACTAGATGATAACCCTCCCTAGAAACGAAATGCAATTGCAAGAGAGAAACAAGAGGGCAAAGACTCACATGGTAGAACCAAGAACCACAGCGTTGCTGGTCCAGATCCCTAGAAACTGCAGATCCAGCGACCCCTTGCCAGCGTCCGTGGCCGTAAAGGAAGCACCCACCCTCAGGCCCAGCATCACGAGCAGCGTGACGGCGATGCTCGCCTTCGCGGGCACCGCTTCCTTGAGCAGCATTGCGCCAGCCCGTCCCTTCTGCCCGGACTCGTCCACGCGTTGCGTGACCCAGCCCCTCAAAAACCACAAGCTCCACAGGATCCTCAGGGCCATATTCACCATGTTCGCGCCTACGAGGCCGACGCTCCCCAAATCCCACAGTCTCAACATGGCCCATGCCGCGACCCCGTAGATTCCCGTGAAGACGAGCATCCAGAGACTCTGGCTCCGCAGCTGTGCGGGAGAAGCCACGCTCGTGACGAACGCGTCGAGGATCCCGTTGACCGCCATAAGTGGGATGTAGTAGCAGTAGGTGGACAGGAGGAGAACTGTCGAGGGAGTGCGCCATTGCGGGGAGAGGACAAAGGGGATAACGGTGGGAAGGATTTCAGGAGCAAGGCTGATCAGGGGCAGAGAGAAGAGGAGGTAGACGTGGAGGGTCGTGTAGAGGTAGGATAGGCCGCGGCGGGTATTGTCGTTCTCCTGCGGGAGGCTCTTGTTTTGCGAGGCCGAAGATACCAGTTCTTTGTCACTGCTCGCCGGAGATGGGGAGAGAAGCCGTCCAAAAGTATTGCGACTACTCTCCTCCACAGGCTGAAAGACCAGACGCGCGAGCAGGCCGCCGTAGTTGGAGGCCAGAGCAAAGGCACCTTGGTCTGCCAGCGTGGAAAAGAAACTCATCATCAGGGCGTCGCCTTGGGTGAGGAGCAACTTGAAGATCGACTGCATGTACATGGTTGCCGCTAGGGAGAGGACGGTCTTGTGGAAGACTTTGAAGTAGTAGGTCTGGTCTGAGGAGGCCAAATGTATTCGCTTTGCTATGAGGCTGAAATGTTCAGCTCTCAATAGCTTTATGGTTGGGAGGAAGTACAGAGCCAGGAGGGTGATGGCGAATGCTGCCTGTCCCACGGCAAAGGGTAAAATCGACGGAGCGACGCCCTCCTGATGTCCAACGACCGCGAAAATACAAGCTGCAAGACATCTTGCCATTGCGGCACAGGTCTCTGCCCGCGCCCTGTCCCTGTATAGAGCTTTCTGCTGGATGACAACAAAGGCTGGTTCGGCAAAGAGTTCGACCAGCGTCGCCACTGCGTAGATTCGGAATGCAATCTCGAAGTAGGGACTGTCGAGGACTTCGTCCGATGCGCTCCGTAGATATGAGAGACCGAATAATGTGGAAATACCCAGTCCCAAGAGTACAGCCAGATGGGAGAGGTTGACAACAGTTTGTGTCTCGATCCCCACCGCATTTTGCTCTTGCTTTTCAGATGAATTGGCACTCGATGACTGTGCAGAGACGCGCGGCCGTTGTAAAGCCACACGAAGACTCTCTCGTGCAAAGTACAGACTGGTCACGGAGACAAGTTCGAGTTGGACGGCGATGCCCAACAACGATGGAGATAGAAAGCGAAGAAGGAACTGGTTGCCGAAGAATGTGAACGCTCTGGAGGCAACTTGGATCAAGATGAGCAAGAGGGTACCATTTCCAGGCTGGCGAGATGCTTCAACGCTTGACATGTCGAAGTCTTGAGATGGAATGAATCCTGGTGGTTGTGAAGAGGCTCTGAAAGTTGGTCGTCAGAGGAGGTGATCCTCAAGGAAAAACCGCTCCTGGAGGACCACTGTCAACTTGAATTGGTGAGCATGTTCACCGATGCCACTCAAGGATAGCACGTCGATAACCTTCTCCGCGAGAGTCAGCCTGGTTGAGATGTTGAAGGATCGGGAGAAACGTGGCCTTTCTAGTAATGCTCCGCTCAGCATGAATGGGGCAATATCTCCTCGTAAAAGACCGAGGAGTGATATGGCTCTATAAACTCTACCATACCACTAGATCAAGTGATGCCTCTTGCTTGTACTGTACATTAAATGTAGAGGCTACTTCGAGATTGACGCTGTCAAGGCGACAGCACGAGGTCTATCGGCAGTAGTCTATGACTTTGCCAACCCATCAACGCGCTGCAACGCACGGCGCATTTCGATATGGGGAGACACCTGATCAGGCTCACATTTCAATGCCTTTCGATCTACATCAGAGGGGTCGGTTCCCTGATCGACTGCACGACCTTGAAACCTGTTGTTCTCCGGTTGATGCTCCTTTGCGCCATTGCCCTTGTCCTGCCACATTTATGCCTGGTTGGATGGCCTTGGTCCATCAAGAAGCCTGATACGGCAATGATGATACATGTTCAACTTTTTCAGCTTAACCACTCTCATACCTCGTCCACGTCCATCTTCTCCACGACCACCAGGCTATCCGAGTCACTTCCACTGCCAATCTCATGCACAGTAACATAGCGTCCAATCTCCTCCTTTGTGATGACCTTTTCATTCAAAACCGCAGTCGTGCCTCGTGCAAACTTGTAGTTGCGTTCCTTCTTTACCCGCTCGTTTGGTTTGATGTAGTTTCGCAACAGCTGCGACGGTTTGTCCTTCTCAATCACACAAACATCGACGTTGCTCCCCGATCCCAGATCATTGAAGATACCGGCCAAGATTGCGTCTGAGCAGATCTTGATGGCCTCCTCTCTGTTGCAGTTTCTCTTCCACGTTGATTCGAAGACTGCCATGGCCGCAAGCGAACCGGAGCCCATAGTCACGTAGGGGAGCTTGTCTGTTGATCCGTGGGCATGTACGGTGAATAATCCCACACCTGTGGGATCAACACCCGCAACAACCAGGTAGGCACCAATATGGCCTTGGTATCTGAACAGGTGCTGCTTCAGCATTGTCATCACGGTGACCACGCGGGGTGTGCGGCCCGTGGAGAGGGAATGTAGTTCGAGATTGGAGGAGATGAGAGCGGTGGTGAACTCGGTGTCTGCTGCAGTGCCGGCACCAGCGCACCAGATATTGGGAGAGATATAATGCAGTTTTTCACAATTCTGCGCGAGGTCAGAAATGGTCACCGGCTTCGCCAGCCATAGTTAGGGGTGTACCGACCTTGTCTGCGACTATAGGTCCGCTTGTGGCTCTTGTGTCTGCGGCGATCTACTCAGCTAGTCAGGCGTGCGCAATTCTCACGAGCAGTTGTTGAAATTAGATTTGCTCACATACCACCACACCATTGTCAAATATGCACCCAACGATAGTTGTCCCTGTACTAGTTGCCTTTGGTAACGGAACACCCCGTGCATGGAGGGCTGCGTTGCGATTGTAGTTGCTGAAGTCGAAGCCGGGCATTCTTGCGGCGGAGGCGCAGAGCCGTTATTGGAGATAGTAACTGCGAAAAGACGACCGAGCTCAGATAAATTGTTTACGCGGAGATTGATGCTGATCGTAGGACTTGATGATCGGGGTGTCAAAACAGAGAGATGGGTGTACCAGGGAGAAGAAGCTGGAAGAGACAAAACACTGTTGGTTAGTGAGTGTGAAGGCAGCTTTCGTGATGCGCAATACTCCAGAGGACGCGGCAACGCGAGGACTCGCTGCTTAAAGCGGACGATTTACACTAGCCCAATTTAGTAAGACATCAGCCTTACATTCTTCTATGTAGTAGCATCAAGATAAGTCTTCTCTCCTCTCTACCTAGGTGATTATCTGTACTCAAGTTTGCTTTGTGGACTGCGTTGATGCCTGTGGGTTGTTTGAGATACCGCTGGACTCGGCAGCAAGGGTTTAGGCAGAGAATCCATCCAACAGACATCAGACGCCGCTGAAGTCCAGCCTTTATCCACCTCTTCAGGCCTTGGGCTCTATAAGCTCCTGCTCCTGCACTCCGCTGGCCTTCTCAGTGCTGGGAGCCCGTTGCCGAAGTTCATTCTCCTCGTCTTGTTGCGCAGCCTTCTCCATCTCCTCCTTCTCAGCTTCGGTGGCGCCAAAGTAGTGGATGGCAACCTGCTCGCCAAATTGGGCATTGATATCTTCCTAGAATACGGGTCAATACAAAGTTGGATATCCGAAGGAATCATGTTCGAACATACCAAGCTTCGGCCCTTGGTCTCAGGGCACATGAAGTAGACGAAGACCAGGTGGAAAGCCGTAGGGATGATCATGACCAAGAAGAATTTCCAGCCGATATTATTGAGCGCGATCGGACCCGCAACAAGCAGGATGATGTCTGCCAGGTAGAGACCACACATACCGACAGCCATACCCTGGCTACGAATATGCGTCGGGAATATTTCAGACCTTCCATTCCATGTCAGTAACCAGGATTGACTCCACTTTGGTCGACAGAGGAAGACTTACACATAGAGGAATTGGCTGGCGTCCATGAAAGTCGACCAGAAAGGTGTAATGAACTAGAAATTAAAGGTCAGTAAGAAAAGGAGCTCAAAAGGCAAATGCAGGTGCGTAATTTCGATAAGTGGAAGTTGCTGATTGAGAGCCAAAAACTCACCAAGAATATGAAGAAGACTCCGAATCCCAACGCCACATGGTTGTCGGTGCCTAAGTAGGTTGCTTGGATGGCAATTTCACAGATCAAACTGACAAGGATACCACTCAATCCTATGATCATGAATCTCCGTCGGCCGAATCTTTCCACGAAAAAGGCACAGAAGATGTTCCCAGGGAACTATAAGTATAGGTTAGTGTGTGAGAACAGACAAAAATCATCAGATCCATATAACTGGCGCAGATCTGGGAGACTTACGGTTGACAAGACCCATAAGGCACTGAGTAGTAGTGGCATATAACCCGTCATGCCGAGCTGAGTGTAAAGAATGACTCCATAGTTCGCGATGATCAAGACTCCCGTGAATTGGTTGTTCCACATGAGTAAAAAGGCCACGAGAGCCCGCCTCCGGTTGGGCGCTGTCTTGAACACTTCCCACTTGGAAGTGGTGGCTTTGATCTGATGGTCCAACTCAACCTGCTTCTTCATCTGATAGTACTCCTTGCGGGCAAGAGAGTCATGAGGGTCACCCTTCGACCTGTGCAGGCGCTTGATTACTTCGTGGGCCTCGTCGTACCGCTTGTGCATCATGAGCCAACGAGGGCTGTATGGCAGCCACGGAGAGCCCACGAGAAGGAGGAGGGCGGGGACCATCTGAAATGCGATGGGGAATCGCCATGGGAATGATGACTTTGAACCGCTTTCCGATACAAAGTATACTCCAAAGCCGATAAACCCAGAAAGAGTGTAGCCCATGGCGAACATAACTCCCTATGGATCGTCAGCAACGGCAGAATGAGCCACGAGACTGTTTGAAAGCGCTTACATGCATCGACACCATGAAGCCGCGACTTTCTGGTGTTGACACTTCGGCCTGGTACATGGGAATAGCCGTCACCAAAGCACCAATCTATAAGATGGTTAACACGGTCATTAGGCATTGAGACTGGAGGCAGGATCATCGAGCCCCCACAAGGTCGTCACGGAATCCCCGGAGACTTACACCAAGGCCGTTGATGACACGACCGACCATGAACATGGCATTGTTTACCGAGCCTGCGCAAATAGCTGCACCGATAACGAGGATGATTGCTGCCACTTGAATGGTGTGCTTGCGACTATACTTGTCGGCGAAGTAGGCACAGGCTGCTGCGCCAATAGCAGACCCAGCGGAGTTCACACCTAGACAAACGGGATGTCAGCACGTCTTCTTGTCTCTGCATGCGAGTTGGGGGAATCCACCATTGAAAGCACCGATATATTCAGTGGTTCGACCATAGCCTGGTTCGCCCGCAGGAGCAAGTTTCAGAGACTCGTAGAAGCTCGGCTGTCCTATCGTAGAGCTGAATGTGTGTCAGTCTGTTGACTTGAGATAAAACGAAATGAGCATGTCTTACCCTATAATGGCCATTCCATAGGAGCACGCCGTCGAACCCAGCGCAACGAAGATGACAACTGCCAGATTAAAGGCATTGGGAATGAGTTTCCCCATTATGAGACAAGACGTCTATTGAACGTATATACCCAACTTTGAGGCTGTGAGACTCTTCTGCAAATACAAAGGCGCCTTCTGACCAGAAGATAGAAAAAAACGGAGAACCGCCTGACAAGATTCAGACCGCGTGCATGAGCTTTATATCTCGACCTCGGGCGTGCTGATGGGAAACGCCGGATTGCAGGGACACGCCACGAGGTACTCGGTACATGGTCGAGTGGTGTCAACTGTTCTGCGAGTTAAGAGAAACAAAGGCAAATGGTTTGTCACAAAACACTAGGCATCCAGTCCTGATAGGGAGCAGTCCTGTAATTGATTGGATCTCCTAACATGCTTCCCTGGTCAGACTTTGAGATGTGGCCGAGGCCTAGACCTGCGGAAGGTCAGTAGAACCGTCTAAACTCAAGACGGAAGGGTTCCGACAAGGCCAGAAGCGAGAACCAGGTTCATGGACGCGATAGTGATTGGCTTATGGCCTCATGGTTCCAAGTCCAGCCTGCGGACTTTCGCCGGCGAAAGTGTGGAGGGTAGAGGATGAGGTCTCGAATACCCCAGGTTTGTGGGGAACCCACCGAGGTCAAAGTCTCGAAACGGTTAGGATTCTTGCAAGCGGCTTCTTGGACTCCGATGATGGCTGAACATGATGAACTCTGATAGTGTCTTAGCTAGACTGGCCTGACTGGGTAAAAGGGGGGTAATTTGACGAGTATCCTCGGCTAGGCGGTCAGGCCTAAAGATTCGCGCTCGATGAGGAGAAACTCATGGCAAAAACAGAGATTGGCTTCCTGTACCGAGTAGATATTGATTGAATGGGTATTTCCCCAGACCCCAAAGTGACGGGTGGCTTGCGCCACGTGTTGGCACTGCGAATCATGGCAACATCTTCCGGGTGTCAAGACGAGGACCAAGCATACAAGTAGTTCCACCGGAAGAGAGAGTCAGAGAAAGACGACTCGGAAGAAGGATCCATTTTTTCATCCACCACTTTCCGTGGAGATATGCAGCCCCCTGTCGGAAGCCCGTCTCGCCATGTTTGGATAGACTTGAAATATGGTCGAGAAACTTCCGAGGCGATATGAACGAACCTCCGAGGGGATTCTTCACTTGTACGTGCCAAGATGTGTGACAAGATGGATTTCCCAAAGGCTGTCCAAGAACCTCGCTGCTATGTGTTGTAAATCGCATGTGAATTTTGTTCCAGGTAGCTAAACGCAGGAAAGAAGGGCTCCGTGACTGAAGACTTCGTACACTTCGGCTTGTGTCTCATGGATCAAACTAGACGAGCTTTCAGTAGCGGCAAAGAGAACCTCAAAGACAAGCCTTAAATACGAGGCGATTGGCGTAGACAAGGAGAACAAGGACTACAAGCGACAGTGGCACCAGTGGGGGTTTTGTAAGTTGAACATCGTAGTTGGAGTTCCGGTTGGAGTTCCGGTTGTAGTGGTGCCAGTGGGGATTTTGTGCTCGGCAAGTCGGTAAAGGGTTGAGGGTTTGGGGTTGATCACCCACTGTCCACAGTCACAATCGCAGCCGTAGTCATTTGTCGCAGTGCAGTTGCAGTCCCACTGATTCGCCGTACGCTACGGTTTCGCACACGAACGCGATATCGCAATGCCTCGTCGCGACTTTTCATATTATTTGGTTTCCGCAGGCTGTCGCCTGGTCGGGTCAACAGTTACGCACTGCTCTTTTGTCCCATCAAGAAATGATGCGGATTTCCCTCGCTGCCTAAGTCTCTATGACTGTTCCTCAAAATTGCTGAACCCAAGAAAACCCCATCGGTTTGGAGGCCCAGGGCACTCCTGCGACATTCCTTTACCTTCACGACACCAACTCCAAGACGAAATCTTTCGAACACGCATGTCTCATCCCCCTTCTCGCCCACTGACGCAAGACGGTCGCTATCGGCCGAACTACCGCGACTGAGGATGGCGTTTAGTTTTTCGAACGCCGTGTCAAGCGGCTCACCTGTTGGTTCTCTTGGTGTAAATGTCAAAGAGGGAGCAGAATTACAAGAAATTCAGACAAACGAGCTGGGGTTTGCTGCCCTGAATGGCGAGTCGAAAGTTCAACTGCTTCCAACGCCATGGCCTGCCGACAGTCTTCCCCCTCCCTCGTCGTCATTACTCAGTGTCGCATCAGCCAGAGGCCTGCTAGCTGCTGCAGGGCCGGATGCCGTCTACATCACATCCACCACCAAGATCCGAGAAGCTTTCCGCTCTCCACCCCCTGAGAAGAGCCAGACGAGGCAATTCCAACCAGAGATCAGGCTACCATGTCCGCGAGTCTCTCATCTCGCGTTTTCCTGCGATGAGAGCGTTCTCGTTGTCTCGACCTCAGCGGGAATCGCAGCCTTCCAGGCTGAAACCTTGCAGAAGGGCAACCTAACTCCTGCGTTGGAGATACCCATCAACGGTCAGAACCTGCGAGTAGTTGCGCCAAATCCGGTCGTCGAATCTGCGGAGCTCTTCGCTATCATCACCGCCAATGGCGATCTCATGCTATTGGACTTGAAGGCTGGAGGTATTAAATCTGGCAGTGAAGGCAATGTGCTCAAGACAGGTGCAAGCTGTCTGTCGTGGAGTAATAGGGGCAAGCAATTGGTTGCAGGCATGGCGGACGGGACAGCAGTCCAGATGAAACCGGATGGCACTGTGGTTGCAAACATTCCCAAGTCAACAAGCATTCCGCCAGACTCG
Source organism: Fonsecaea nubica (assembly GCF_001646965.1). Taxonomy (NCBI): domain Eukaryota; kingdom Fungi; phylum Ascomycota; class Eurotiomycetes; order Chaetothyriales; family Herpotrichiellaceae; genus Fonsecaea; species Fonsecaea nubica. The sequence continues at coordinate 65,505 of NW_019173797.1, read as the reverse complement.
CACGTCTCTGGCATCTCGTGGCTCGAGAATGATACCTTCTTCATCATTTATACGCCCAACAGTACAGGCGACGAAGTTCCGCCATCAGAGTACTACATTGTGCAGAGGGAGCCTAAAACAACAAACTACACATTCCAGAAACTCCCAGAGATCCTGCCGCCATTCGGGATGGCCAGATTACCTGCTTTCCATTTCATCTCGAGACTGAGAAACTTTCCGCCCCATATTCAAGACTTGTTAATAGTGACTGCCACGACCGCTACGGACGTCGGGCTGATATCCAAGTCGGACCAAGCCTTGTCACAAGAAGATCCAGTCGTTTCAGCATTTACTTTCACCACGATCGAAGATGATACGAGACGCGCTCAGCTTCCCCTATCCACAACTTTCCAGGACACTTCGCCTATCGGTATGATAGTGGACTTGTCCAGTTCTGAAAAGGTTCCGAATCCGATCCCCTCAGACCCGGAAATTGAAGAGACAGCTGGACCTGTACCGTGTCTGCTCGTTTTGAATAATGAAGGTATTCTAGTGGGCTGGTGGATTATATACAACGAATCGGTCCGTTCAAAGACTCTTTTCTCTGGGTTTGCGTCTGTACAAGCCGCAAAGGAAGGCTCAGCACCTGCCGTTCGGTCCCCATCACCAGCACCAGCCGCTGCCGCTGCGCCCTCCTCTACATCTGGTGAACCACGTTCTACTGGTCCTTTCGGACAATCTTCAAGTGGAGGCTTTGGCATGCCAATAGCCCCGGCACCCTTCGGTGCCCCGTCTGCAAAACCATTTGGGACTTCCTCCCCAATCACATCTGACAAACCTTCATGGGCCAGTACGGGATTTGGCTCTACCGCTGGTGCAGCATCGACACCGGCCTTTGGAAAGGCTGCATTTGGTTCAGCTACACCTATGGGAGCGGCCAATCCCCCTGCCTTTGGATCAGCGAGTGCCTTGGGAAGTCGAGCCTCCGCTTTCGGACAGCCCTCGACGATCGGAGGGACACCTGCATTTGGACAGACTTCTGCCTTTGGTCCCGCTTCCACCTCGAGCCCGTTTGCGAAAGCTGGGGTTGACTCCAGCAGCTCAGGCTTTGCCTCGTTTTCAAAAGGAGGAGGCTTTGCTTCTTTTGCGGGAGACGCCTCAGGGCAAGGCAGCCAAAGTCCTTTCGGTGCCGCAAGTAGGACGGCTCCCTTTGCTCAAGCACCAGGGAATGTATTCAGCTCCAACAAATCCCAAGATTCACCCTTTGCAACCAAAAAGCCTGGTGATACCCTCAGCTCTTTTGGGTCGGCAAATGCTTTCAAGGTGCAGTCCTCATTCCGGGGGGATGGGACGGCGAAAGACGACCTACCACAGCCCAAAGAACCAAGTGGCTTTTCCTTTGGATCCTCATTTGGCGATATGCTAAGCGACAATAAATCCGCACTGTCGCCCACTCACAACAAAGAAGAGGAAATGGACGAGGAAAGCGGACCGACTGAGGCCGAATCTGATAGAATTCAGGATATGTCGACCCAGAGATCTTCACCCGAGATCTCAATGAAACCTCCTCAGACATTGGTCACTCCTCCTTCCACCCTTACGCAACCCAAAACTACTCCCGTGCCAGCTGTGTCCACAATATTCGGCCCGCCACCGAATCAAAGTACAACTCCATTGGCCCAAAATAACACCCCGGGATGGTCATTCAACCCCTTGTCCTCCACAACTCCCAAAGAAACCCCAAAGCCCTCTCATTTGGCCATGTTTGGCTCTCAACCCATAACCAAAGAGACACCAGCCGTCGTACAAAAGAGCGTACCGGCATCTACTTTCAATTTTATGGGAGCACGTCCAGAGATCAAGAAGGAACCTGCAAGCGAGGACGAGCCTGTTGATCTCAAGACCATTCCTGAGGCACCGCTTCCTCCGGATACCGTCAGCAAGCCGCGATATGTATCGGGGGAGACATCAGCTTCATCACATGCATCGAAAACACCGCCGGACGACGCACCTCTACCGCCAGACTTCCTTCCAGTGCCCAGGGCAGGTCAGGTAGAAGAGGCCAACCCAGAACTACCGGAGGACGACGAAGAAGATGACTTCAGTTCCGACTTCGAGGACGAAGGAGAGGAAGTCGAAGAGAGTCCAGAGGAGGATGTTACAGAGGAACCAACAGAGCATCTAGAGACATCTCCGGAGAGCTCGTTCAAGAGCGGCGACAGGAGTCCAGAAACAAGTCCTACGGGTGGATTGTTTACAAAGGTTACTCCAGCCTCCACAGCTCCCAAACCCGCCAGACCGCTCTTCGGCGAAGTTGGTGCTGGACCTGTTTTCGCACCCCCCAAACCACAAGAAAGTCCACGCTCGCCCAGCCCCGTGAGGCAGGCCTTTTCGATCGATGGTCTTCGAGCAGATACCTCGAGATCGGTTAGTGCACCGGCGCATCCTCGATCCATCATCGATCAACGAAAAGCCGAATACCAGAGATCTGGACTAGCCGCTCAAGCTGCGAGGACCAGGGAGGAAGAGGCAGCCAAGGAGAAGGCTCGTCGCGAAGCTCTTGCACGGGAGAAGGCGCAGGCGGATGCTGAGGAGCTCGCACCGCTCGAGGATGACGAGGATGAAAGGCTACGCCAGGAGCTGGAGAGGCCCGTTACTCCCTCTGAAACATTGGACGATTTCGTCACATATCAACCCCGACCCCGCGAGGAGACACAAAAGACTGGCATACCGGCACAGATCGAGCGGCTGTACTCGGATATTAACTCAATGGTATACACCCTAGGTATCAATTGCCGCTCGCTCTCAGCGTTCCTGCAATACCAGCAACCCGAAGCAACCAATCAGTCATGGCCAGCCGTGCTCAAGTCTGAGACACCACTGGATGCGTTGAATGATGAGCTTCTATTGACAGATATTGCAAGATTGCGCGAAGGATACGCGGTGCTTTCAGATATGCTGGCGGACTGCCGTGTAGGAGACTACATTGAGAAATCCGAACAGGCGCAAGCTCTGATGAAGCGCGAGGTCTTCGACTTGAGGAACAAGCTCATATCCATACGCAAGACGTTGCATAGTCTGTCAGCTAGCGACGGTGCAGTGAACGCACCTCTTACTGCCGAGCAGGCTTCCATCCAGCATGATCTTCGCAAAACGTTTACGTGTGTGCAAACACAGATGATTCAGGTTGAAGATGGGCTTTCCGTTCTTCGCGCGAAGCTCGCACAAATAGCTCCAGCCAATGGCACCAGCCAACCAGGTGCTCTGGGACGGGCGGCGTCACGCAAGAAGCCGACTGTGGAAGCTGTGACCAAAACTGTGGAAAAGATGATGTCAATGGCGGAACAGAAGAGTGCAGATGTCGACGTTTTAGAAGCGCAGCTCAAAAAAATGAGTGTGTCCCTTGGAACTTCAACGGTCAACAATGGTGACTTGTCCAGCGTCGTCCCAAGCACTCCTCCCCATAGCCGACAGATGGGTAGCGTGGCCACACCGAAAAGTGCAGGCAGTGTCTATCATACGCCAGACTCTAAGTTTGGCAGCAGCACGCGTTCAGCCCGAGGTTTCAGGACGAGTCAGAATGGAGGATTGAATATGATCTCGGTAGAGGACAAGCAACGATGGCAGGCAAAGGCGCGTCGTCGCAAGGACGCTGCGATCATGTTGAAGGAGGTGTTGGGAGAGAAACAAAAGGGAATTATCAAGGGCACCAAGGGTTGATGAATTGGACAGGAGGTTCCGCCACATACTGATGTGGTATTAGGGAGATCAGGAATCTGTACTGTCGACAATATTTGCCGTCTTGGAAATGAGATGAACTTGCTGTATTTGTATAAACCGAGGACACCGGCTAATATCACGTGACGGTATTCGCGATGGCGCGTGGCTTGGCAGTAATGCAATCAAAACTTCCCCCTCCCGCGCCGTTTGGTGCTTCGAAATTTGTTCATTATTCATCTTTCCCCAGTTCACCTGCCGCTCGTACGAGGTCACGGAGGTACCACGCCATCATCGCCCCCAATTCCCCTTGTCAACCTTGCAACTTCTGCATTTTCAAGGAGGCCGTCGATCGTCTTGCGATCATTTCAACCTCAACCCTTACCCCATTTCCTCATCCCTTCAGACTCTTTCGGGGCCTCAAGAACCTCCTTCGCTCGTCCTCTCTTGTATTTCTGCTCTGCGGTTCCTCCCCTGACCCTTTTACCACCTGGACTCTGCTACAGTCTCTACCTGCACTTTCAAGCTCCTCTCCTGTGCTGCCGCCTGAGTCCAAAGTCTCACTGCCCATCGTTCCGAATCCGAACCTGCTTCTCGTCGCGTCGCGTCCTTCCTCCTACGATCTTGGGCGTCTGAGTTAAGTACAGATACACCCTTCTCTTGCTGGATACAGGAAGGACAGAGGGGATCAGGACCATCTTCAAAGGCGTTGCTTTACACAAATTCACCTTCACCCACATCTCCTCATCCACCAGCACCATCACTATCTTCTCCCTCCGAACCTCTCGTATTTTCGCCCTCAGTTTCACCTCCACACGTCCTTTCTTGCACGTCATCGAGCCATTGCAGAGCACAGCATATCTCTTCAGTTCACAGACAACCCCAGCACGAATCTGAAATCATCCTCTTTTCACATACACAATCTTATCCCTGGCGCGTTCCGCACTGGCATTCGCAATTCGACCCTCTCCCCTACGCCAGCAAGTTTTCCTTCGACCACCCTTGGTGTACATAAAAAGAAATATCTCCCCGAGAACAATAATAGAAAGAAATTTACTTTGCACACTATCTTCTTGGGCAGCCGCCTCGAAACACGCGATATGTCTGCCTCACCCACCTCCCACGCCATGTCTTCAGCAAAACGGCCCTTGGAAGATCCTTCTTCACCTTCTGCCCCCACTGACTTACCAGACGCCAAACGCCCAGCGTTAGACAAGGTGGTCAGAGAAGATGCAGCGGCCGAGGGCTCTGCTACCCTCAACAGCGGACCAGCTGAAGGCCCAAAGCCCAACGAAAAGCACCCATTGCCAGCGCCTGTCACAAATGGGTCATCCGAAGCACATGTTGAAGGCGCTGCAGCAGCAGGCACCAAGGGAGCACCAGCCGCTGCGTCGCCGGAGACGCAGTCGCAAAGTGCTGTTTCCCAGACCGACCGAGCCACGTCTCAGACACCGTCTATGCCGCCGCAAGACGAGACGAACTGGATCCATATCCGTGCCGTCATTTCAAGTGCTGAAGCTGCAACCTGTATCGGCAAAGGGGGCGAGAACGTCACCCAGATCCGAAGACTCTCTGGTGCCAAGTGCACCGTGAGTGATTATTCAAGGGGGGCAGTTGAGCGTATCTTGACTGTTAGTGGTGCTCAAGACGCCGTCGCAAAGGCTTTCGGCCTGATCATTCGCACCTTGAACAACGAACCCCTCGAAGCTCCATCAACTGCGCAATCCAAGACCTACCCACTGCGACTCCTAATTCCTCACATCCTCATCGGCTCCATCATCGGAAAGTCTGGTGTGCGCATCAGAGAAATCCAGGAAGCCTCGGGTGCTCGCCTCAATGCCTCGGACTCATGCCTGCCTCTTTCTACTGAGCGCTCTCTAGTTGTACTGGGCGTTGCGGATGCAGTTCACATTGCCACGTACTACATTGCTGTTACATTGGTTGAGCAATTGACGGAACGTTTCGGCGGCCCTGCTGCGTCCGCTTATGCCACAAGAAGTGGTGGTCCAGCAGGAGTTGTCCCTGGAGGTATGCAGGTTGTGCCATATGTTCCACAACCAGCCGGGGGTCAATATGGCCATCCAGACATGTACAAGAGGCACAATACACATCCACCACAACGATTGCCCCCTCAACCCTATGGCGCCCCGCAGATGCATGGTACTCCGCAGCAGCCATATCCTCAGTTTGCTCAACCGTACGCAGCAGCGACACCACGAACTCCGAGCTATGGGGTTGGTCCACAGCAACCCGCAGCGTATGGTCAAATACCGCCTCAGCCTGCTGCTCATGGACAACCTGCTCAGCCAGCCCATGCGATGCCGGGACAGCCAATCACGCAGCAGATCTTCATCCCTAACGACATGGTCGGTGCAATCATCGGCAAAGGCGGCGCCAAAATCAATGAAATCCGGCATCTCAGCGGAAGTGTGATCAAGATCAACGAACCGCAGGACAACAGCAATGAAAGATTGGTCACCATTACCGGGACTCCAGAATGCAATCAGATGGCGCTGTACATGCTTTATTCCAGGCTGGGTAAGTTTATGGCTGAGACATCTTGACCTATTTGCGTACGCGAACTGACCACATGAACAGAAAGCGAGAAACATCGGATATAGAAGTGAGTGGAGAAGTCATTGTCCATGTGGCACGGTCACCACTCGAATCTTTCTATTTTGTGTCAAAGGCATTCTCTGCGAGCTCTGGCAGTGGTTACTAATAGGAATTCCAACCGATATCGTTGTGTGGTTCTCGCCTGGGGGACGCGGAGCGGAAGTCGCCCTATGGATGGCATTGCGAGGACGAGATGGAGGCTGGGGAGTAGGACGCTTTGTAAGACGCGATTAATTTTCCCGAGTCGAGAGCACGTCTCCGCGCCGTCGAAGACGGGGAGCCATTCGAAGGGGCTGCCAGCAGATGGACCAGTTGTCTGCCTTGTTCGCAGCTTCTTGATGATGTACCATCAATAGAATGCAAAAGTTCGTTTCTGAGTGTTTTTGGCAGACAAATAAGCACTGGAAGCTCTCGGTCCGTGCCCATTGCACAAAGCGGCAATGTTCTCTTTCCAAAGACGGTTAGTATGTGGCTTCAAAATTGCGGGGGAAATTCTGTGCAACGGTGGGGAGGCCTTGGCTTGCAGGACTTGTCATGGAGGATTCTGCTTTCTGCTCTGACATTTCCCATTCCTATACCATTGGCTTTCTTCTCATTGACGATTAGACAGTCCCTACCTCTGTGAAAACATGGCTAACTCAACCTTGCACCGAGCTCCCCCTTTCCGTGCAGAGCACATGGGTTCGCTCCTCCGCCCTCAAAAGCTCCTCGATGTCCGGGCAGCGATTCGGGACAAGAACCTGTCACCAGAAGAAGCTGGCCTCCCTGCTGTTGAGAAGGAGTCGATTAGCCAAATAGTCAAGGCTCAGCTCTCGTTGGGCTTCAAAGCCGTCAATTCGGGCGAGTATAACCGCACCCGCTTTTGGGGGTTGTTCTGGGATGAACTCGAAGGCACAATACGCTTACAGGATGCCGAAGCGAGCATGTTCCGCCTGTACCATCCCGATGTGGTATCTTTGATCGAGAAGGATCGGAAGGTCATGCCTGGGGATAGTGTAATTGCCGGAACCAAGATCAGACATGCCGGCACACAGTCCAATCTCCATGAGCTTCGCCTGGTCCAGGCTTTCGTTCCAAAGGAGGACTGGGGCAATATCAAGCTCACCATGATTACACCGTCGGTATGTTTTTCCTCTTATCACGCATGTGGCGTCACAGCCTCCGCTGGAATCATCGTAACTGATTGTCGTGCCCTCGAAGTGGTTCCATATGAGGTACAAACAAGGACGGGCATACACGCCTGAGGCATATAAGAACGATGCCGAGTACTTTAGCGACGTTGCCAAGGCATATTCAAGAGAACTCGAGGTTCTGTATGAGGCCGGTCTGAGGAACGTCCAGTTCGATGACCCGAACCTGGCATGTAAGAATCTGTTGCCTGTGCCCGTCTATCTGACATAAGATACTGATCATCGTGCGCCAACAAAGACTTTTGCTCCAAGCAATTCCGAGACGGGTGGGCCCAGGATCCGGACAACATCGGCTCTGTGGACGACCTTCTCGACGCCTACATTAAGCTCTACAATGACTCGATAGCCAAATGTCCGTCTGACATGCACACGGGTGTCCATTTGTGCCGTGGAAATTTCATCGGTGGTCGACATTTCGCCGAGGGTGCGTACGACATTATTGCTAGCAAACTGTTCCAGAACCTCAATGTCAACACCTTCTACCTGGAATACGACACTGAACGTGCGGGTGGATTCGAACCACTGAGACACTTGCCGCAGAACAAGAACGTGATTATCGGGTGTATCAGTACCAAGTTGAGGCAACTGGAAGACAAGGAAGAGATGAAGCAGCGGATCTATAAAGCGGCGGATTTTGTCGCCGAGGGATCGAACCAATCGAGGGAAGAGGCCCTCAAGAGAATCGGCATCTCTCCCCAGTGCGGGTTCAGTACTCACGAGAGTGGATATCCTCTGAGTGATGAGGACCAAGAGAAGAAGTTGAAGCTGATCAGGCAGATTGCGGACGAGATCTGGGGCGAGCCCTGAGATGGGTTTGATAGTAAGTGGTCGTGACGGTGTGCTTTTCCTTGACGTACGGTTGATATACATACATACGTGGACGGTCTGAAAGAGCATATATGTCACCAGAGCACTTCAACATTCTGGTTAGACAAAAAGGTCCAGTAGGTTCAACACGGATGATAAAAAGAAGGGGAGAGCATGTCTGAGTGAAAAGCACGGGGCTGTATCTGGTCTAAGAGCAGTCCGATAACGAGGCTGACTGATCTCATGGAACGGTCTCTATAGTCTCAACTCTCTATACTATACCAAGACACCAACGGAAGAAGTCTGTGCCTTGCCAATTGTCCACCTCAATCCATGTCGCTCCGTCATTGCACCGAGAAAGCGGCCCCGTTCCGCCTGATCGGGCTTCCAACGGTCTTTTAGTCTTTTACAAACCCCCATTCTGCCTCACGTACCGAGTATGTTCCCACCGACCCCCACAAACTCCAGAGCTCCCCCAGTTTAATGGGGGCGAATGGTAAGTCGTGTCGGGGTAATCTGCCAGGCACGGCGGGGAGGTCGGTCAAGACGCCGTGTCCTAGATTCTGACAACATTAGTGACATCTGATCTGATGTGGCACACCTCACTGACTCTCTTCCACTCCGCTTCGAAATCCGGTGGACAAGACACATATTGTTAGCTCTCGGAGCGTGCCAACCACCTTCAGACCTCGCTTTGTGCTCGTCCGAGAATGATGCACCGCTCCTGTTTCCTCCACACCGTCGGCAAATGGGGGACAAATGATGAACAGATTCCGTCGGCTCCCACACCGACGGCAAATGAATCCATGCAGGGCCACGAGAATGCTGATTACTTCCTGCATGTCGTGTGTCTTCCCTCTTGACATTCGCTCACCATCACTTTGCTGATCCTCGACTCTGGGTTCATTCTGTCCTTCCATATTATCACCGTTTGAGTGACCGAGTTCTTTGAGCGTCGCCCAGCATGACGGGAACACTGTGGTATACTCTGGGGATTTCGGCCTTTGTGGCCATCGGCACGTTTGTGTTTGTATGTCACCTGCGTGCGCGGAGTGGGATTGATTGACGAAGGCTGACTGTTGGGCGTATGGATAGGGTTTTGATACTGGCATTGCTACAACGAGTGAGTGGATATGCTGCGTAAGATCGAATACGTGCAAAGGTACTGAGATGGAGTCTTTAGCAATCGCACACCAAAGTTGGATTGACTATATGGACCATCCGTCCAAGGGGCTAACTGGTGCTGTATGTTACCACCCGCGAGGCCACTCTCTTCCGACTGAGCTTCTAAAACCCGACAGGTTGTTTCTGTCTATATCGCTGGCGAGGCGGGCGGAGCCTTGACACAAACCTTTATTGGCGATGCACTCGGTCGCATCCGCTTTTTGCAGTTGATGTCGGTGATTGTCACCATCGGCACTGTGATCCAGACTGCTTCTGTCAACATTGGAATGTTCCTAGCTGGTCGCGTCCTAGCAGGATATGCTGTCGGGTGAGTGTCAGTAGTCAAGACCTATCCTTGACCTGTATTCTCGTCCTATCACTGGTTGTTCAGGACGACAGCTGATCATCTCATCGCAAAGAGGTATGGTCGCCACGGTCCCCATCTATCTCTCTGAAATTGCCGCCCCCAACGTCCGCGGTCTCATTGGAGGCATCTCCGGGTGTGGGATATCCCTTGGTACGATGGCCTCCAACTGGGTCGGATTCGCATGCAGCTATGCTCCGTACGGCCCCGTGCAATGGCGCCTCCCGCTGGGTATCCAGATCCCTTTTGGTATTTTGTTGTTCGCAGGTCTAGCGACCTTCATGCCCAACTCTCCTCGCCAATTGATCCGGAACGGCAAAATCGACGAGGCACGTCGCGAGTTCATGAGGATCAGGAAAGATCTCACCAACCACGAGGTGCACGAGGAGTTTGTGCTCATGAGGCGCCAGATTGAGTTTGAACAGCAGAGAGAGGTCAAGAGTTTGCGCGAGGTGTTTAAGCTCTTCAGGCACAGAGCACTCACGTATGTGTGGTTCTTCTCGTCCTGTGGTGCCGACGTATTGAGAATGAGGCTGACCGATGCATAAAGATCAATTGCGGTACAGACCATGACAAGTCTGACCGGTGTCAATGTCATTCAGGTATGCTTCCCCTGTCACAGTCGCACACCCAGCACCCGAAGGTATCGCTAAGCTAACCCTTGCCTGTGGACAGTACTACCAAAGTAAGGCATATCTGCTTCTTAACCCCGGTTCCCTCTGTTGGACACCTACAAGAGATAGAGGGCCATACAACTGCATTTAGCTTACAGTCCCTCTCACTAGCAATCCTGTTCAAATCGCTCGGGATCAACAGCCATATGATTCTGGCACTGGCCTCCATCTACGGCTCGCTCGCCTTCACCTCGAATGTCCTCACCACGGTTTTTATGAATGATCAATGGGGTCGCCGAAAGTGAGTCTCTCAACCGTACTTGGTCCATTGTTCCATTTCCTATCTACTGCTTGCTTCCAAAGCGCAGAGGAATGCCATATTATCTTGTCTATCCATTCATCGTCACCTGATGGTCTAATCTATTCTCCTCGCAAAGGATGATCCTCGCCGGACTGTCCAGCATAGTAGTGATCGAGATATACGCCGCCGTCATGCAGCGTGAGTTTCAAAACACAGACAACAAGGTCGGCAAGGGATTCGCCGTTCTGGGGATCTACTTGTTCGTGGTGTCTTACTGTGAGTTGCTTCTGCACCATCCACCTACAGACGTTCCCCTAAGCTGCCTTTGTTGGCACCATCTTCCTCCAACACTCTTCATCAAATTCCCTTACCTCTTTCTCACATCATTGACACGTGCAGATGGCTTCATCAATTCTGTGACGTGGCTGTACGGCGCCGAGGTGCTTCCTGTCAACCTGCGGTCGAAAGTCATGGGTCTGGCGGCGGCGTCCCATTTTATCGTCAATGTCGGGAGTGAGTACCCCCTGCAGCCCTTTTTCAGCATATATGTTTCTTGTCACTCTCCTTGCGCCACGAGCTAACCACGCTTTATTCAAATCTCTGCAGTAACTGAGGCTGGACCTTCTGCCTTTGCCAATATCAAAGAGGTGAGTTGCCCACTCGTTCTCTGAGGGCGGTGTCCCCTCCCCATAGGCTCCCTCTTTTGGACACAAAACCAATGATTTCGTCTGTGGGGTTAGAACTACTACTACGTCTTTGTCGGCTGTTCCTTTTTCTTCCTCATCGTGGCATATTTCTACTTCCCGTAAGTTCAACCCCCCTCCCGCTCGGGGCTCTTTAGAGGATAGAGCCTGAGGACCCTCTCTTCCGGGCTCTCATCTCCATCTGCTAGGATTGTCGCTGATTCGAACTTCTGCCCCCACCAGAGAAACAAAGAAGAAGACACTCGAAGAGATCGCCGCCGCCTTTGGGGACAAGGTCGTGCTGCTCACCGAGAACGATCTCGCGGTCGAGACTGCGGTTATGGAGGACAAGGGCGGTGCTGTCCAAGTGGAGAGCGCCTCCACGGCGACGGCCAAGGTCTAGGAACATCTTTGACTCGCTGGGGCAAAGATATAGTTGTTGGTTCCTGCGACGGAAGAGAGCGTTGGTGGTCGTCCACCGGGAGTCTGGTTAGTCACGTACGATGTATCTGTCTGTCGTGGGGTCACTGCCAGTTGTGCCAGGGCTGGAGTGGAGGGGCACAACTACACTCCTACACTCAAGAGTGTATGCTATGGTACTGTCGAGATTGCACTTGTTCTTCATGTATCAATCTCGTCCACCGTAAACGATGGAGTCAACACTCGTGGCTCTCACAGGGAGTGATGGGTGATGAATGTCCAGATGTGGCTAGTGAATTTTCTTACCAGCTGTCGCCCCACACTCTGAAGCCGCTGACGCCCACTTCAAGTCTAGTGCCCTAGTACTACCACAACACCCCCCCCCCCCCCCCCCCCCCTCCCTTCTTCATGTTGTACACACTCCTCCTTGTATAGTGCCTAGGTAGGTACTGTCTCTCCTCAATACTATTCCACATCCCCGATATAACATGTACTCCCCACCTCTCATTCCATTTCATTACGTTACGTTACATTACTTGTGGCTCCGATACCAGCGTCTCTTCGACCCGATCAATCAGTGAGTGGTGTAGTGTAGTGAGTAGTGAATGCGCAACTAGAGCAGATATGATGGAGTCAATGAGAAAACCTCGGCCAGTCCAGTCTACGTGTTGCATGTACGAGGTATGGCTCTAGCCTTTTGCAGGCACGACGTGCATGGCATGGCGTAAAAGGTATCGGGATAGGCTACAAAACAGTTGAACCGTTGGGTGTTGTTCGTCTTTTGTTTTGAACGGAACATCTGATTCAGCAGCGTGGGAGAGGATCTCATTATCATGCGGGCGGAGCATTCATTCCTCGCACAACACCCGATAGAAATACTACTTACGAGCGATCCAAGGGTCCTTTCGCTTGAATTGGGGCGATCTGTCACTTTCCACAGGCCACAACACCTCCTCCTCCCGGCTTTCCCTTTCATCGAGACCCACGATCTACTGCCCCACCCTGTTCGGTATCCCCGTCATCTGCTCGGCCAACACGTCCGCCGGCAACGCAGGCCTGTCCGCGACCGATTTCCCCGCCGTGGTGCCCGCGTCGACAGGCATGATCAGGCCGGTGATCCATCTGGCTTCCTTGCTGCAGAGGAAGAGGATTGCTGGAGAGTGAGAGCGAGTGACGACGGTCAGCGCCGTTAGCATTGGTATAGATGTCAGGCAGGCTCAGACGCCCCTCTAATAGAGGAGAAGAGAAGGAGGGAACAAGGAGGGAGAAGAGAGGAAATGTACCGTATCCCACGTCCCAGCCCGTGCCTTCTTGCTTCAACATGTTCTGGTTGATCCGTGCTTGTCTCATGTCGTCGGAGATGCCGCGGCTTCTTACCATCTGTTTTCATCGGGGAGAGCGGGAATGAAGTGTCAGTAATTGTGGCTGAAAGTAAAAAAAAAAAAAAAAGAAATCTGGAAAATGCGGTTCATATCAAAAAATCATTCTGGTAACAAAAACTGGAGGTGTGATTGCACAAGATACAACGCAAAGACTGCACAAGGCCGAAAAGGGACGTACCGGAGTGAACACCATGCCGGGACACACGCAATTGACCCTGATATTCTCGGTGCCATGCTGCGCGGCCATGGCCCGTGTCATCTGAATAGTCGCGCCCTTGCTCGTAGGGTACAACAGGCTGGGATTGCCGCCGAGGAGGCCCGACACCGAAGACACGTTGACGATGGCGCCACGGCCGACCTTGCGCATCTCAGGGACCACGTGCCGCGCCATCAGGACCATGCTCGTGACGTTGATGCGCATGTCGCGGTCCCAGGCCGCGAGATCTAGTGCGGTAGCGTCCCCCATGGCGCCGCCCACGCCCACGACGTTGACCAGGATGGTCACCGTGCCGAAGAGCTCGACCGTCTTGGCCACGGCGTCCTTGCACGACGACTCGTCTGTGACGTCGGCGCGGATCACTGTGGAGATGCCGCCCTCGGCGTCAATCATGCGTTTGGTCTCCTCGGCCCACGAGACGTTGATGTCCAGGAGGGCGACTTTGGCGCCTTGCCGCGCGAGAAGAATGGCCGTCGCGCGTCCATTGCCGATTTCGCCTATATAGATCTTCAGTTTAGGAGGAGTCTGTTGGTGGTAGTAATGGTGATGAAGGGGAGACATGGGTTGGTCAAGTGGCTTACCAGCCATACGGGAGCCTGCGCCAGAGACAATAGCGACCTCGCCGTCGAAGCGGAAGGGCTGGTGGGGTATGTTGGAAGCCATTATCTCTCCTGGTCAGTTACCCGGCACAGATCGATGGTACAACTAATATTCAGTGAGTTTGAGTTAATACTCGCACGCCAAAGCCGTTATGCCCTTCTCTCTACCTGCTCAGGTCTTACCGTCGCTTGTAAAGCTTCCGATGCCCTTCTGAGCACTTGAATGGGTGTTATATGTGGCCCTCAAGCCTCACAATTGACTGCGGCCGATGCCCGCTTGCGGGGGCACCACTTGCAACATGCTTGTAGGAGGTACTTTTGATGCCGTTGTTGTGCCTGTGATTGGATCGCCGGCTCGTTGGCCGTCTTGGAGAAGAATGCACAGTTGGAGAAGAATCTGAGGTGGACATCCGACGCTGGAAAGAGGCCTCGGAAGAATTGCGTGATCGCGCCATCACATAAGATCAAGAGACAATATTCTCAAGGTGAAGAGATATCGCTCGAGACAGTACCATCCCAGACAGCAAGCCAGCAGATCTTGGACTCAAGACTTACAGTGCTCATGGCGGACAAACAAGGCTTTCTCGCAAAGCCGTCAGGCGAGTGCTGCTTGAAGGGCTCGCTCCACGAGGGGGAACCCAGAGGCCGCATTGAGACAGTCGGTGGCGTCGAGACGTACATCTCGACTCCTCAGGGCAAGAATAACGGCAACATCGTGCTTTACTTCCCTGATGTGTGGGGCTTCTTCAACAACGGGTTTCTAGTCATGGACGCCTTTGCCGATGCTGGCTACACGTGTTTCGGGCTGGATTATTTCAAAGGAGTCGGTTGACCCTTGATCTCATGGAACGGCGACCGCGATGGCTGACCAGAGTGCGCAGGACCCGGTGTGGAAACATCGCAAGGGCCGCGATGACCCTGCTCCGGGATTTGATTTTGAGGCGTGGAAGCAGAAGTACACCGTATTCGCAAATGAAGTGACCCCGGGTTGGGTCGAGGCTGTCAAAGCCCAGTTTGGGTCACCAACGACCAAATTTGCATGTGTCGGGTATGTCTTGCTTTGATAGGTGTGAGCTTCGACCTGGTCCTGGTCCTGACCATCGTGCGTGCCAGATACTGCTTTGGAGCCCCGTATGTCTGCAACGAGTTAGCCAGGGACATTTGCACCGCAGGCGCATTCGCCCATCCGGCCTTCTTGAAGGAGACACATTTCCGACAGTTGAAAAGTAAGAGAACTTGAGCCAGTTGTCGCGATCTCCCGACTAATAAGCCCCCTCAAGAACCTCTGTTTCTGTCTTGCGCCGAGACAGACCACACTTTTGGGACCGACGCGCGCAACGAAGCCATCAAGATCCTCCAGGAGGACAAGAAGCCGTACAATCTGCAGCTCTTGTCTGGAGTGGAACATGGGTTTGCGCTTCGTTGTAACCTGGACAACCCCTATGAACGTAAGTCGGCCATTTGATTCTCGGCGATATTGGACCTTGAGAATTTGATGTGACTGACTAGCCAACCGACAGGGTATGCTAAGGAGGAGAGTTTGAGGGCCATCGTCGAGTGGTTCAACTTCTGGCTGTCACAGTAAGACCAGTTCCGTGATGGAATTTGTGCACAGCAGGAGCAGACTGTAGTCGATGGTGATGGTTGGTGCCTGTATCAGGTCTATCGACCTAACAACCTGCCGTCTCAGGAGCGAGTGTTCGCTCTGTATGCTCTTCCTCTTGCCACTTCATGTTACACCTCGAGTTTCTTTCCTTTTCCAAGAACCATATTTCTCGTGACAACAGGTGAAAAGGCCATTGACATGACATGCAGAGGTCGTTGATGGGTTTGTTGATCGTCGACTTGCATCAGCTGACGAAGTGACAAAATATCTCGAATCCGCCAGGACTCGACCTGTGAAAGGTCGAAGCACCGAGCCACCGCTGACCAAGGAAGGATCTGCACAATTTGATCGCTCTTCTTCGTACCTATTAGCACTTGCCGGCATTCGGTGAGTATTTAATCCTCTGCTAACCCTGCATGCTACAGGACATGGACTTCGCTTGGTGGGCCTTTTGCTATCCATATGGGTCAAAGCTTGTCTTCCCGCCCCGCTGCCGCGGCCCGCAGCTGCATTTGCAGACTCGACATTCTTTTCGACATGACATGGCATCGTGGACTTGTGTGCTCGTGTGCATAGCTGTATCAAGCTCGGACGTCTTGCAAAGAAGCCACAGCATCCTCAGCTGGTCCGTCACCAAGAACCTGATGCTCCTGGAAGAATGAACACAGAGCACTTGCTCTGATCGTCAGGGGTTTTACAGCCTTCCGCAGTTCCTTCCAGAACCAATGGAGTTGTGAGTGAGGGGTATTGACTCAGAACCACCGGGTTGGTTCGTCTGTCCACGAGTCTTAAGAGCAGCTTTCAGCTGTCTAGAGCATTATCCCAGCTGAGATCCCTTGCTTATGTGGACCGGATATCTGTGAGTCCGAGTTGGTAGACTTTTCCCCCTTTCCCTTGCAGTCACAAGGCACAAGGCACATATAATGGGGCTATGATAGGCTGTGGACCCGCGCCAATGGGAAGCCTGGAATCTCCGGCCCCTGAGTGCCAAGCCTTTCCTGAGACCCCCTGAATGTTCCACCTTTCCTCGCTCTCTTGGGTCCCCCCCAGCTTTCGGAATCGTTTCAACCCCCCAAAATATCTCACAGAACCACACAAATATCAAGGTTTCGGTAACCCCATGCATACGCTCCCAAGACCTTCCAAGCCTTCTCCCAAACACTCCTTGGGCGGCTTGTAAACCAACGCAGGGATAAAAGACTTTTTGCCAACACCTGCAAACATGGCATTGCTGCCCATTTACTGGTCCTGGGACAGTGGTGATCACTGAGGCTGAAGCACCACATGTTGCAGACTCTGCCGGCTGATGGTATCCCAGCTGCATACTTTTTGGACAGGCCTTGCATGGGCTGGCGCTTTCTTTCATGGTCGAAAGTATGCGGGATATAAAGGACTCGACTCTTCTCTCGGTGGTTGGGAAGAGTCTTCGTCGCATCGCCCATCCTTGAGACCACCATATATTTGCGAGTGCCTTTAAAACTGTGTGCCTAGTTCAGCCTGATCCATCCTCTATTGTACCCTGACAAACATGGCATCTGCACCCTTTGAGATCAAAGGCCCCCTGCCTGCACCTCACTCGAATTACTACCGGCCACCCACCCCACCGGGACTGTCGTACTCGCAGTCCTTCGAGGCGCCGTTCTACATGGACGAGAAGACCAAATACATCCACCCTCCGACGTCGCAGCCACCACAACAGGCACCTCCTCCGTCGTTCAACGATGCGACCATGGTGTCGATCCCCGCCGACATGTTTGACCGGATGTTCTTGCAGGTCCAGAACCAGGACCCGGCGACAGGCGGGAGAAGCGCGAAGCAGACGTTCGCCAACCCGACTCCTCTGTCCATTGTTGGGTTTTTGCTCTGTCTGAGCCCTCTGAGCTGTGACTTGATGGGCTGGCGAGGGGCAGGTGGCAATGGAGCTGCGTCAGTGTAAGTCCCTATAACTCCCCCTTTCCCCTTTCCCCCAACCTCCCTTCTCGTACTCCAACCCGAGACAAGACAAAGGGGACAAGAGTCTGACAGATTTCCCATACAGCGGAGCCTACTTCTTCATCGGCGGCGTGCTGATGCTTCTGGGCGGCTTCCTCGAATGGGTCGCGGGCAACACGTTCCCGTTCGTCGTCTTCGCCTCGTTCGGCGGCTTCTGGTTCTCGTACGGCGCGACCCTCCTGCCCTTCTTCAACGCCTTTGGCGCCTACTCGCCCGACCCGGAGGACCTCACGGCGGGGCTGGCGAGCAAGGGCTTCAACGCCTCGTTCGGCTTCTTCATGATCTTCATGGCCGTGCTGTGCCTGATCTACCTGGTCTGCGCGCTGCGCACGAACCTGGTCTTCGTCGTCATCTTCGCCGGCCTCTTCTGGGGTTTCACCCTGTTGACCACGACGTTCTGGCTTCTCGCCGACGGCGGCGCCGGCGCCGGCACCACCCTGTACATCGCCGGCGCGAGCTTGGGCGTCAGCTGCATCGCCGGCTGGTACCTGCTGCTGGCGCTGCTGCTGAGCGCGGTCGAGTTCCCCATCACTCTCCCGCTGGTCGACCTGAGCGGGTGGCTTCGGTGGAGGAGGTCCTAGAGAGTGACAGAGAGAGAGAGAGACACTCACACACTCACACATATATACCCCGAATTTTCCTTGATGGGTCGTTTTGAGGCCAGAGAGAGACGGTCTCGATACTCTGGCTGATGAAGAAGCGCCAAAAAAATTCCCTTGTTCGGCCATAAGTGTACGATGAATGCGCATTTTTTTTTCTTTCCAGATTCACCAGTAATGTTCTGATCCTACGGGTATTTTGTTCCCATGTCCGGGCTCACTAGTAATGTTCCGAGCTTTCTGGATTTGCTTTCTCCTTGTCTTGCCCCCACGATGCCACGCCTTCTCCACGTTGTCTGCCGATTCCCCTGATCTTCAGGACGGGTACGAGCACGAATAGGAACGTCTACTGTAGACGGCGGTTGATCGACCTGATTGGATTGTTTCGCTTTCGGTGGATGCTAAGCATAGAGACTGGGGCGCACTGGGTCACCAAGACCTCAGCTACGCAGAAAGCGCTGATCCCACCCATTTGAACAAACACTCTTATCCCTTCTCCAGTAAAGGATAACCAAAAAAAAAGAATCCCCCTCCCTGTATGTAGTCCTCCAGCTAACCACGTTGTGGTTACTACGACTTGTGTGAGAGAATGGCGATGGCAGTCGAATGTATATGGTTTGCCACTAGGCGGACAGTCGTGACCGTTTCAAATATTCCCCAGCTGAGTGATGACGGCCAAAAGTGCAAAGATCACTGTTTATTCAAAGGTCAGTCTTTTTCCGCTCTCCCTCTTCCAAGACAAGGTTTCTACTGGGAGAGGACCAACTTACAGGCCGACGTCGTGATGATATACGTGGCAATGACCCACGCGGCCTCCGCGACCGCGACGTCGTCGACCTCGCCGTGGTCCGAGTACATGTACGAGAAGCCGATGGCCAGGCTCAGCAGGATGGGCACGACGCCCCAGAAGACGACTTTGACGACGGACCAGCGCAGGCGCAGCTCGAGGGTCAGCGTGCCCAGCTCCGGGTTCTTGGAGCCGTTGTTGAAGTGCTGGTGGATCCAGAGCAGCCAGCGGCCCTCGTAGTCGAGCTTGTGGGTGTTGTAGTTGCGCCAGAGCTCGGCCAGGGCGCTCTCAGTCTCGCTATCCAGTTCCGCCTCGCGGTGGTAGCCCTTGCGCGGGTCGCACTGGTAGATGCCGAAGCCCGAGACTTCTTTCAAGGACAGAGCCCTCCGGATGGGGTTCCGCAGGTACCTGTGCGCCTTGCGGATCTGCTGGAACAGCCCGTCGATCTCCATCACTCGCCGGAGGGTCTCCTTGGGCGCGATCTCGTCGCCCATGATGCCCACGACGATGTAGTAGTAGTCGAGGTGCCACGGGTGCGCGATGCGTGGGATCGTCTGTCTGGGTTCTCGCTTGGGATTTTGCCCTTCGACCGCTGCCGTGGTGCTGCTGCGGTCTTCTTGGTCCGCCGCGTCCTGCGCCTCTTCGTCAGGCGATTCTGGCTGCCTGTTCCCAGAGAGCCCGAATCGCTGCCGCGCCTGGGGCAGTCTGTCGCGGACCCAGCTCGTTTCCGACTTTCCCCATCCCTAAATGCCGTGGAATCAGGTCCATACGTCAGCCATCCCAACATACACTGCGAGAATTATCCGCGGAGGGGGGGAGATTCCAGATACTCACCACGCGAACATTGTGCATAGCGGCATCAATACCGGTCGCCGATGTCTTGTAGCTGACAGCACTGGTCAAGCTGAACCCGAAAAGGCGGAACGTGGATCGGTAAGAGTAGGAGCGGCGCATGGATCTCGCGCAGTCGGGTAGGTCTTTTTCCTCGTTGCGGTTCCATGCGAACCACGACAGCGCCGTGGAGCTGAAACCCTCATACTTGACCTTGGGCGGTCTCATCACCACCGGTGGCGGTTCCAGCTTGATCGATCTGGATGACTTGGATGTTTGCGGACTCAATGTGCTGCCGAGATACTCGGATGTACCCTTGAGGTCCTGGGTCAGAGGCGCTTCATCGAGGGATTCTGGTTCATCCGGCTCCTCGTTGGACGGGGCGAAGCGCACAGTGGCGGGAACAGCAGTAATGTTGGAGCCTTCGGGCTGCTCATCCTGTTGGGATCTGGGTATGCCAGAGGAGTCCTCCATGATTTCAACCATTATCTGTCAGTTCTTCCGGATGCTGGATCGTCAAGCGGTCAACGCCTTGCTGTTTGTGGCCAGCCTCGAGCTTCAGTGGCGCTCACAAGGCTGCGCTGATACGCACACAAATATGGCTTGTGATATGTCATCGACTCGCAATGCTTGTGACTCTGTTCAATTGCAGCGCCGCTCGAGTTGGAGGTTGGCTTGTCTCCAGGAGAACGTCGCGCTGGCCATCGTGATATTGTGTCTGTGCCACAGCCAGTGGGACGCCTTACCGACTAGTGTGACTAGCGGCTCCTTTAGTTGTTGATAAGCATGTTTCGAGCATGGCTAGTCGCCCGGAGATATCTTTACTTGCCGGGGAAGGGGAATTACGACGGTGGAACGGGACCACCGTTTGGCCTTAGCAAAGGTCTTTATTTTGAAAGTGAGATGGCTGTCGATGGGTGCTAAGTCCCTTGGCCAAGTTATTAAGACCGGCCTCTGACGGGCGCATGTAACTGCCCTTGGTCTCCAAAACCACAGGGTAATTCACATCGCGATATGCAGAATCTTTTCTCTCTCTTGCAAATGTCGATCCAGTACCATCCCCTGATTGGGAGATCGTGCGACTTAGAGAATCTGACGATCGCGATCTTTTCGGTGGATGCAAGCTCATATTGTCAGGGTTGTCAAAGTTCTGGTCGGTAGGGAGGTCTGAAAGCCACTGCGCAATAGATGGAGTGAATTCAGAATGCTTTGAGTGCGCTCGAGCTCTCTTGGTCGCTGGGAGAGATTCTAATGATGGCGCTTTTCGCTTCCTTGTCAATTCAACGTGAGAAGATTGTGTGCGATCCTAAAGGGTTTCAGCATGAGGCTCAAATCTGGATTGTGTCCTTTGGTTCAGCGACACAGAAACCCAGTGCCGGTGGTGAGTCCGAAGCCAGTCGTTTCCGGAGACGATAGCTCGCTTCATGAATCGAGCAAAAATCATTCACTCGACGATAGTGATGATGATGGAATTTACATTGCAAAATCCAGCGCTCCAGAATCTATGCCAACTAGTGGCTATTTATTTCAAGTCTCTAAGTTTCATGCGTGGTGTTGACTGTCATGCCCTAGCCACTCCCATGCGATTCCTGCCCTTGACGTCCTCTTCTCGACCCTCCAGAAGGTCCACAACCGGCAGCGATGCGCTCAAGGGGCATTCCGGAGATATAACTAGTCCCTATACATTCATTCCATGGTCTGATGTGTGCTGCTGCTCAATACCACACCTGGAGTGAGAGCTCATGCATTATTCCCTGTTAACAGAGACAGCATCAGACATTGCATCCATCCTGCTTTGTCGCTCTGTTCAATGTATGTTTGGCATGGCAGGTTGAGTAGAGAGGTATGTTCTTCTGGGCATGGGCGTGTGGCTCGGTGGTCTTGGACGTGCATATGTCATAGATTTGGCGCAAGCCTGCATGAGAACACGCAGGTGCTCCTCTTCTCCAGACGAAAACGGTACACGTGGAAATTGCAGAAGTTTCTCGACGACTTGATCCGGTTTTCCCTTCTTGCGATGTGCCGCGAGTTCGAAATATCGAGGATAGTATCCGGCGGAGGCCCAATCAAGGAGACAGATTCGCCCACTGCGCATGTAAAGCATATTCTTCAGTGCTGTATCCAGATGGCAGAGGACGTATTTCTCTTCCTGGAGACTGATCCATTCCCCTTGCCACAGGTTTATCCAGTTTCCAAGATCTTGGACCGTGTTATTGGCGGTAGGCGTACTGTTTTCCCATAACACCCCTCCTGGCTCGCCTGAGTGAAGGGGTCCGGGGAAGTCTCGACTGAGTGAATGAAGATGGTTTAGTGCCGCCTCTAGAGCCATATGATGAGTATGAGAGTGCACGTCGACTGACACGCCATCTACTCTTTCCATGACAAGATGACCAATTCTCCCTGTTTCATCATAAAAGAAGCCTACACCTGAGGTACATAAATAATGGCCGGATCAATTGTAGCTCGAGCGTGTCTTTGTGCTTCTGCTTCCCCTTCCGTCACACCTCGACCATACTTGACGACTATGTCATGCTCTGGATGCCTGATCACTGTGTTGCCACCGACAGTACGCGATACTACGGCCCATTCATGATGAGTCGCAAAGAATGTAGAGGGGAAGTCAACCGTGAAATTTGGGTTGAACATCATGATAGTCCAGCCGACGTCAAAGGCAGGATGAGTTGAGACGACAAGGCGTTCAGAATGGAGAATTCTGTCGGATTTATCTCTACGGAGCCAAGGGAGCCTAAGGACCAAGGTAGTGCGGGCGTAGGGAAGCCGAGAGACTGTCACTAAACCCTATACCCTTAGCGCACCTGGCCCGCCTTGCTCCCAAGCACCCTTTGAAGCATGCCTAGTAAAATTTGCCCTGCACCATCTCCAGCGACTCGGGTGTCTTTGAGCGATGATACAAGTAAAGTAATTTACTCCATACTACAGTCGCTGCATTGGTAGCAATGGTGCCGTTCTCAACCAAGTCCTGAGCCACATTTTTAGCCAAATCCTTGTCCTTGGCCAGCTCTTTGAGCTCGGACAAATCCTTGATCACGACATAGCTAAAGCATAATGTTAGCACAAAATCTCACCATCAAAAGTTTCAACGGCGCCGTGCACTCACATCCACCATCGACATCCTTTGCCTCCCTTTAGGTCATATCGCTCTCAACCCTTGAAGTACATAACGGCCGCGATATCTCGGATGCGTGTACTCGCTCTGCATGGGAAATCCCAGTGAGAAATGTTTGAGTTTGACTCGGTGTAAGGACAATCGCTCCATTCAAGAATTCCATTGTCGTAGCCTTCGTACTCTGCCCGCATATTCACTCTCACTGAACCAGAGCCATCTGCGAGTATAAGATAGATGGACCAGTGGTTCCAGCTGCGATCGTTGACTTTGGGCCCGTACGTATGAACCACAACACGAACTGTTGTTGCGATCCTCGCATCGCTGGAGACAACTGCTTTAGTGAGAACTGTAACCATGGTTGAGAGGAGTCACAGTGAATCTTTTAGGTGGTGAATACTCTCGGTACTGGGAAGTGTATGCTCGATATTACTAACGACGGGGATCGATGTGCGCTTGAACATCGCGAATTTATACCTGAATGAAACCATCCTGTGTGTAGTTGTGCACAGGGCAAGCGAATCCGCGGGGTGTTGACCATGTATCTCATTCAATATGGGTTGTCAAAAACATGCAGTCACGGGCACGAAAGTCCCGCCTCGGATTAGGGAATTGAGGCGAAAGGAAGGTCGAGTTGGCTCGGTAGGTTACGTCATTAACCCATGCGGTGGAAGGCCCCTGGGGTGGGAGGAAAGTCGGTGCGGATCTCATTGAGACGAAGATTGACCTTCTCACCTGGCAGGCCTGGCCAGATTGACTGAGCGGGTCCACCTACAGCTACCGCTGAAATCGTCCTGAATGCATCAACAAATTGCCGGACCAATGTCAAACCAGCCCGTAGTGGGTAAGGACCTGCTGGGAAGATAGATAAGGTTGCCTCTACACGTATGACTGCACCATGACGATGTCCGTTTCGAGATCTTTCGTGTCGATGGAGCAGAAATACTTGAAGCAATGGATGTAGGGCGTACTTAGCCAGAGTCAAGTCCACGAAATTCAAACAAATGTGCAACCCTAGACACGTAAATTCGGGCCACGTCGAACATCCCTAGTTAGAAGTTGAGAGCAACATCTTGATCTGGGAGGGCGGAGGAGGGTCAGCCTCCAATCACGTGGCATTCAATAAACGATTGCCCCATCCGGGCGTAGGCAAAAACGCGGGGCAGACATCACTTCAAAAAAAAAAAAAGCTAGTCTTGTTGCACTCAGTCTTGTGCCGTCAGTCTTGCAGCCTGCGGCCTTTTTCCTTCAGCGCGACTGTGTTGTATTCAGACTCTCACGTTAATCCTGGCAATGTCAGAACACGACACCTTTTTCAAATCCTGCGCGGACTGGGCTCGCGGCGAAAATCATTTCTCGCGACAGGGTAAACTGCTTGTGTTGAACAAATACAACATTCAGCAACCATCACTGAAAGACGTGGCAGCTCGTTATGATGCGGTAGGTGCACATCCTTTCCTTACGAATAAGCTGACGCAAACCGTAGTTCAACAACATCCAATTCATCCGTGTTTTTGAGCCGGTATTACTTGGGAAGAAGAAGGGAATAGCGAAGCTAGTCGCATTACATACAAATGAGTCCTGCACGGTTGGAGGGAAACAAATGAGCCTAGGAGAAGATTATACAATAGAACCGGGCCACAATGTACACATAACGCCACAAGGAGAATTCCTGTTAGCCGAAATGGCCCAGTGATTACACAAAATATTCCCTGCCCGAAAGAGAACCCGCCGTTCGGCTCAACACGGATCAACACTGAATCGGGTAAGGAGCAGTGTGGAACGAAGGGCCGCATCCATCGACGCCGTATCCTGAACTCAAACCTATACTATCAACGAAAAACGGTGTCTCTGAATTGGGATTCGTCCCTCCGAGATACGCACTTTCGGTCGGTTGAAACTCCAGGCCGTCGATGAACAGGGGTATCTCCGAGTTGAGATCCGTCATTCTGGGGTCCACACCGTCAGGTGGCTGAGAACTCAGGGTGTCGACAAACAATCGCTCCTCCTGATTGAGATCCGTCATCCTGAGATTTGCGCTGTCAGTTGGTTGAAAATCCAGGGTGTCCACGAAAAAAGGCTCCTCCTGATTGAGTATCGTCCCTCTAAGATTCGCGCTTTCAGTCCGTCGAAACTCTAGGCCGTCGACGAAAAAGGGTATCTCCGGGTTGGGATCTGTCCTTCCGAGATTCGCCCCGTTAGGTGGTTGAAATTCTAGGCTGTCAACGAAAAAGAGTTCCGCCTGATTGAGATCCGTCCTTTCAAGATTTGCGCTGTTAGGTAATTGAAAATCGAGGTTGTCAACGAAGAATGGTTCTTCCCGATAGAGGTCGGTCCTTTCGAGATTTTCGTTTCCAGGCATTGGAAAACTCACGTTGTTGACGATGCATTGTTCGGATTGGATGTCAATATCCGAAGTGACATTGATACGGGCAGGAAGATGGACTGCATTGTTGTTGCCGTTGGTGACAATAGCACTTTCAACATCTGGCTGATAGGAAGAGTCGATATCACGAATCCTGGTTCCGCTTATCTGTGGTTCAGAAACCGTTCCAACAAACTGAGAGTTAATATAACACAAGGTTTCAGGAGTTGTGGAATTGTTGATCTCTGCTTGAGTTGTCTTCTCCGGCTGTGAACATGCGCCTTCTATCAATTGTAACTGTAAATCTCCTTTCCGGCGGTTTATAGCGGAATTGGTTTCTGACCGTTTGCGTTTGCGACTCTGTGAGGTAGATGCCGCATCCTGGCATACAATGAGTGATTTAGTCGATAGGAAGAGTGTATCAAAAAGGCGGTTTGAAAATGCATCTGCGCCGATTTGGTCTGCGTGTTGGGCGACGCCCAGTGCCTCAATGCCGGACTCGCAATTTGCAGTGTTGTAAGAACTTCCGCCCGATCGTGGCATCATCGAATACTTGTTTGGCAACCGCTGATAGAGTCTCTCTTGTATGGAAGTAGAACTTTTTCGCGACCTCTTCACACAAGGCTTTGTGGATACCGATTCGTGGTCCCCTGGATGTCACAGGGAAGAGCTTTATGAGGAGCTTGTACCAGAATGTCTGGATGTGTCGTCTTTGAATCAATCTGACTCCCACATGAGATTCAGTGGATGCGCTCCGATCGTAAATCTGGGCCAGAAGTGTCGGGCACGGGATCTTGCCATCGTTGAGTTGTAATGCCTCTGCGGATTGATCCCAAAAGGAGTTCAGGTCCTTCGACCACTCTTGGATTTCTGCCTTACCAGGCCAAATCGGATTTGAATCTGGCGGTTGGTGATCAGTGCCAGAACCAGAGGAGTTTTCAATCCTCGGAAATTTGAGAACAAGGCCTGAGTCCGACTTCAGAGCTTCGACAACGCGGTTTCGTGTCTAGAGAAGAGTCAACACGGGATATGGTGCGCGGATTCAAAACTTAGCACCTCCAAGTCCAAGGAGTCGACCCAGCTTCGAACACTTCCGCTTTTGGCTGTAGAACAGGAATTATCTATCAGCTGGCTGTGTTCATTTCCCATGATCAGGCAGCGTTTCTCAGGAGCAGGTAAAGAAGGGAGGGTGAACCATAATTTGACTGCAGCGGTCGCCGGGAATCCACAGCACTGACTTCATTCCCAAAACTCATATGTACGAGCACCAACTCCGTACGGAATGACAAAGGTGAAGCGCTTCAGAAGGATGCTCGCGCTAAAACATCTTGGACCACCGTTCGTCTCGGCCTCTCAGCGGCAGTGATTGTGATCAGGAGCTGGTTGATCATGGCCTTTGGTGCATAAAGTCGGGAATCTCCCAATCTGGTGGCCTTGCATTGCTCGTCTCGATCTGGTCGTTGCTCTACACCGCTCAATTGTCATGCCATGGCAGGAAAGAGAAAAGAATTCAACGTGCTTTTACTCGGTGACGTGGCAGTAGGAAAGACAGCACTCGTTCACCAGGTGAGTTGATCACCGACGTGGAAGAACATTCTTTTGACGTCGACTGCAGTTCATATGCGCGGAATACCTGGAACATTACACACATACCTTCTATGATGACTATCGGATTCCCGCTGTTGTGGGGTCGGAGGTGGTTGATGTGCACGTTTACGATACCGATGATCCCACCGCACTTCTACCAATTACCCATGCGGTCATTGGTGTGTTCAGCCTCACCTCAAAAGAGTCGTTCCAGCGTCTGAGGCTGTTCTCCAGTATCTTCTTGGATTTCCAGAAATGTGGAGGCTTGGTATGCTTAGTTGGAACTCATGCGGATGTCGACCCACCGCAAGTATCGCAAAAGGAAGCCTCCCAGATGGCTCATGATATGGAGACGAAACTGTTCTCTATTTGTGTCGGAATTTCCGTTCAAGCCAGGGAACCATGGGATTTCGTCTTGCACCAATACGTTCAGCCTGCAGCCGAACGAGTCACCCAAACAATCGAGCCACCAACACCACCGCTGCGACCAACAGAGACTATCATCACGTCCGTCTGGAATGCGTGGTCGCATGGGTCGGATTTATTTAGAAGATGCCTTGGCATGCGGAAAGGCAAGAGGGGGATCTAGTACAGTTAGATGCGAGAGTCCTGGAGTGTTGTTTGGCCATACATGGATCGTATTGTCGTTGTCAAAGTCCGCGGGAATTGTAACACTCCTTTTCCTCGCAATGGCCAGACCAAATCCTTCATGTCCCTACCATTCCTTGCTGTTCCTTGGCCCCCGTCTCCTCGATAAAGGTGAGGACATCCCAACCCCATACCCTCGCAATTTTCGACCACATCTCCTCCCTAAATCTATAGAGACAGGTGAGTCTTTCATTGAGTCACTTAATGATTAGAGGGCACTACGACCGGGCAAGTGCTTGCTGATGACTTCCCACTTCACGCCATTCTGACGCAGTTGGATGATCTTGGCGTCTTCCCCTGGAGACCACTTTGATTGCTTCTTCGCAGGCTCGGGTGGACCGCCTTGCTAGGGATCCAATGCCGACTTGGTGTCCATCTCTTGAGGATTGTCTCCGTAGAAATTGAGCAACAAAGAAGAGAGAACAAAAGGACACTGGGAGGCTTTATATCACCTGGCTCACCCTGCCGACTTTATCCCCCTTCTTCTCCATTGTTGAGGGCGCCCTCTGCGATGGACTCGCCACTCAAACCCAATAAACACCTCGCTCCAAAGGACACTCTCAGGAAAAGACCGAGCAGTGAAGCCATTGTGAAACCAGACTTGAAAAAAAGAATCCCTGGCGAAGCGAGGACTTCACATGCGGCGGCTTCATCTGTGCTTACCGACAGTCTAGTGCGAGAGCTACGCATCTCTCCGGACCCAGACGACCAGCCGGCGCTCCAACAAATCGAAGCCTTGAGCAAACGACCCAGAGTTCTGAGGAAACCCAATCTAGCAGGGGAACAGGAGCAGTCGACGTGGGCATGTTGCTGCCACTGCGAGACAAGCGGGAGGATTATGAGTTGGCCACAATGCAGACTCTGTCTCCACAATCGTTGCACCTTTTGTGAACATTCAGAGGAAAAAACCAAGGTTGACGCCGAAGCAGCCGAGGGCAGAGTAACGACTCAATTCAGCAGGCTGAGCGAGCTCTCCGGGAAGATAGGCCTGGCATTGGAATTGCTCGCTTTGACACCGCGGCAAAGTCAACGTCTCCCCAGACTCTGGGAGAGCTTAAAGCTCTTCAATCAAACCCTGTCAGAACTGGAGGATGCGGGAGCGGAAGAGCCCGAACCTGAAACTCCGGCTGAGTGATAGAGGATAAAAGTGGGTGACATCACTTCGCCCAGGGAGGACCCTGCGCAAGCGATGAGTTTCGTGACTTCGTGGAAGAAGTTGTAGGTGAAGCGGGGGGGAGAAGATTCGCTAGCTAGAAAGTCTGACGACTTGGTCCAGATAATGACATGACATCTTCTAGCGAGGGCGGCATCGTAATCAGCAAATGAAGGTAGAATATAATGGAGTCGAGTGCCAGGGGAAACCAATGTGCATTCTTACCCACCAAGATAACAAAGGCAAGCCCTGAAAGATCTGTCACTGTGCAGCATGCCCATTCTGTGAGTACTCTGTAGAGATGGGCACATCCGAAGTGTGAGAGAGTGAAAGAAATTTACCTTTTGGGACAGCCCACAATCCAACGCACTTGAAAAGGCCACTTCTACGCCGCATTCAAGTATTCGCCGCAACCAACGAAGTTTCGCAATTTCATCGCGTTCCAGAACCTCTACAAATGCAGCTTGGCCATTTTGTCACGCTCAGCGGATTGTTATGTTGCTGAAAGGAGGCCATCACCTCTCCGCCTCTCCAGCATTCGAAGGATCTAACATTAGTACTCCTGATTCCGCCCCATACTGCACCTTCCGGATCAGAAAGTCTGAGCACCCTAATCGTACTCGATGGAGCAATCGTGGCGATGATCACCAAAAACTTCTCACACCTGATCAGAAAGTCCGATGGCGACAAGATATCTGGAGGCCGGTTCGAAGGCAAACCCTGGTCGATACTGAGGGCGTTGAGGATTGTGGAAATGGAGAGTGTTGATAACGAGGAAATATGCGTTGTGGCAAAAGAATCGGAATGGATCGCCGCCGTCATCGCATCGTCATCCAGAACCGCGCATGGTTCTGCCTACGACAGTGGCCGTGGGTGCCACGACCATCGTTTGTGTCCTGTCGAAAGGACATCGAGCTAGGACGAATAGCTCTAATGCCGGGGAAGAAATTCTGGGTGCCTCTCATTAGCGGACAATATACTGGCACAGGACCGTCGGAACTCGCGCTCCTCCGGACATTCCTTCTGTCACCCCAAAGGCCACATGTAGTGTTTCTCGAATTTGAGGTCATGTCAAAGAGAGCCGAGCAGAGCCAGCTCGGTGGCCAGGCTCCTAAGGTGATAGTTGAGCTTTGTGATAAACGGTTATCACTTGAGCGCAATATCGAGGCCAGAGGGATTTTCATTAACGAAGATGGTGACTAGGGGGGGCTAGGAGAACCCTAGCGGGTGGAGGTCCTTGTTGGCAATTAGAGTCCAGCGGTTCGAAGGTCTTGGTCGGTAGGACAGATTTTGCTGAAGCAGTTTGTTCTCTGCATCGCATCAGGTAAGTCATTGTTTGAGTGTGGATTTGTTGAGCAGTCAAGCGGAAGCTACGAAAGCTGCGAGAGCTTAAGAGAGGGAGGGTGACAGCGTCAGGGACTGCGAGGAGGATCGCAGCTTGCGAAAGCAGCGAGGGAGGTTTCCCCTCCAATGTCTGCGCTGAGCCCGTACCGTACCAAAGATCTCCACAATGTCCATGCAAGAGACGAGCGAGGCCAGCCTCGAAGCGTAGACTGAGTGATGCCGCTTTTCGAATCACGCACCGATTTCATTGGACCATCTCAGCGTCTGAAGGCTGCCATGGCGGAGGGCCGTAAAAACCAATCACAGGCGCTGCCGCCAGTCTCTGTGACATAAGTATTACTATGGCTCAAATGACTCTAGAATTGAGTCATTTGAGGTACCTTTTTACCATCTGTAATGTCTGACCCCATAGTGTCATTCAGTCACATCTCCACACGATTAATGTCACCACTATTCGCGCCGAGGCGCTAGACTTCTGGCCCCCACGACTGGGGAGACACGGGTGATCGCTCACCCGCCGGTGAATCTGCTCACAGCTCACTTAGGGATCTTCCCGGCCATGCCGCTTTTAAAGCCGTCACCTCACCACTCACCCCCTTCTCGTCCTCTTTTCACCCTTAACTTACCCTCCACGTCGCCCTCATCTGCGATGGTCCCAATTCGTCCTGCCTGCCATGTCTGCGCGCCGGGCAGTGGTAGTTTTTTTTTTTCCAAAACCCCCCCTAGGACCAGGTTCTGCCCTTCTTTCCATGCCGCTAAATGCCCCCTCCCTTCCCACTAAAATGCCTGTCCAAGTTCATTGTCAGAGGCAACTGGGTGGTGACAGTTTAATGGCAGGAATGATGCTCCTAGGCACCCTTGCAACCTAGGTCGACGCGTCTTGGGCATCCTCCTGTCCCAGGACAGTATGCCCAGGACCAAACTGGAGCCTAGAACAATGTGCCCAGCTGCGTTCCCGAACCCAGAACCTCTCCAATCCTAGGAAAGAGTCCCTAAGATCCTATGTATTACAACCCACTTATGCACGTTACCAGGGGCGCCATCTGTTGGAGAACGGACTTCCGGACCGCGCGTAAGTCCTGGAAAAGCGCTCGTCAAAGTGTGCCACGTGGCCTAGACACCTTTTGTGCTGTCAAAACTTCCCAGCAGCGACATACCTTCCCACCCCATGAGCATTCTACCAACTTCACATTCTTGCCTGAGTTGGTATCTAGCCGCGACAATGCGTCTGGCTTCTATTCTCCGTTTGAGATCCTCAGTCCGCAGCCCTATTCAGCCCATAATATGACCTGGCTCAACTTCGATTACTCAAACTGCGCCATTGGCCTGCATCTGTTTGAGAGCTCCTTGGAAGCGCGTTGGCCGCCCTATCTCCTCCATGTCGCCAGGTATTGACGATCGAAGGCAGTCTTCATCGTGCTCGTTTCGCCAGTCGACTGAATTTTCATCCCTTTCATGCGGATCCTACATGCTGCGTAGTCTAAAGCCTGTCACACTATCCTGAAACGGGAGTAGTTTCGCATCGTTAGGCGGCAAGGCTCAAGACTCAAATCCAAGGCAGACTCGCGATGCAGAGCTCGACATAAATATTCTTCGTACGGCTGCTAGCTGCTAGCTCCCCATATCAAAACAGCTACACGACCAAGACAAGCTACATAGGTCAGAGACAGTGCATGAGATCTCAGCTCCGGTCGCTCATCAAGGCTGGGTCATCCTTCTAGCATATTATAATAGCGGTCTTGACGAAGTTTAATAGAATGCGCAGGCAACCGCTGACATCGCGAGCTTTCATGAGTTCTCAGTTACCACAGGAGCCAGAAGCTATAGATCATACCCCAGCAGATAATGCCAACTCCGGTGAACAACCGACGACATCCAACGAATTAGATGGCACGAATCTCGCTTTCGACTATCCGCGTATACACAGACCGGTGAAGAGAAGTTTGAAAAGGCCATTTGGCAGTTCAACATTCGAGGAAGCGAACAAGACAAAACGCAAGCCGCAAATGCCACATGCCGAGCTTTGTGAAAAGTGTGCTCAAATTGATTTCTCGGCAATAGTGGAACTTGACGCTACCTCTCTCCAGGATGACTTGAGACGAGGAGTTTATGTTGCAAATCTCGGCACAATTGGTGATATGGCTAAGAACAGATGTCCTCTATGCCAGCTATTCGCTGAGGTCAGAATAACAGGTCAAGGCTTGGAAGATGACGCCGAATACCACTTGCGTGCTTATTCAGTGTTCAATCGTTTCAATGACATGATCCTTTCACTGGCTCCGGAAAGGATTACAATCAAAGACCTGCCGTGCCTTGCGGTCGTCTCGACAGCATCAACAAGCGCGGCCATTCCAGACTCTCATGTCAAATTACTGTACTGCCACCCTGTCCATGATGAGGATGTGAAAATAATTACCCCCAGCCTGTTGAGGTCAGAAGTGGATTTTGACAAGTTGAGAGGGCTGCTGAGATACTGCAAAACGAAACACAATCATCTCTGCAGTGGTCCCCAGCCCATGGGCTCCCCACTAAAGCTGATAGATTGCTACAAGAATGCCACCAAGGTCTCAGAATTAAGGGTGACTCCGGTTTTCTCAGACTGCCCCCCCTACTTGGCACTCAGCTATGTCTGGGGCGATGCTAAACGCAACTGCAACGGTTCGAAAGCTGATGAAAATGTTCTGATGCCAATAACTATCTCCGATGCAATGCATGCAGTGAAAATGTTGGGCTATCGGTATTTATGGGTTGATAAATTCTGCATTGATCAGCATAATGAAACGGAGAGCGAATATGAAATCAACCGCATGGACACAATATACCAGAAGGCCGATGCGACCTTGATGATGGCGGCCGGGCAAGATTCAGACGCAGGTCTCCCTGGTGTCGCGAAGACATCACGAATTCCTCAGCAACATCTGTTAGTGGGGGACGTCCAACTGACCTCAAGCATGCATGTGCCCCGGGCAACTATTGAGTCATCTACTTTGAATACCAGGGCATGGACACTTCAGGAAGCTATTTTATCACGGAGGAGGCTTGTATTTACGCCATACGAGGTTTATTTCGAGTGTATGTCAATGCAATGGCGCGAGAGCTGGGAGGCAGATCTAGACGGCCTGCACTCACATGGCCGCATGCGAAAATTCTTTCGGCCTGGAATCTTCGCAGGAAGGCCGGCGGACAGCCCCGGAGTGGTCGCAAGATCATCGTTCGAGAATCTCAGAAGATTCCTCCATCTCATCAGCCAATACTCAACCAGGCGATTCTCTGGTGACTTTGGACAGAAAGACTCTCTTAAAGCTTTTCAGGGAATTATCAACCACTTCGCATCCGCGAAGGTTCCAATATATGAAGTCTGGGGAGTACCATTTATACTCTCTTTGGACGATCAAAACTTGGCTTTTCAGACCTTTGTGGCCAACATAATCTGGGAGCACACAACGACTGCACTTTCCGGTCAGACAGTACCCACACGTCGACCAGCGATTCCCTCTTGGTCTTGGGCTGGATGGGAGGGTAGTGTGAGGTTCCCCATTCGTTCAGCAGCTACAAACCCATGCTCTCTCGAAGTGATGATCTCGAATTTATCTCTCCAGACTGGTTCAGACGACGAGGAAATTGTCGAATTCCTATCTCAGGAACAAGTCTGCAGGCTTAAGCAGGCGGGCATAAGAGGTTTCGGAATTCTCACCTTTTCTGCTCATAGAATTGCTCGGAGAAATCTTAGCTTCTTTGTAAAGTCAACCAAAAATCGCTGGAATCCACCACACGTCACATTGGGCGAGAGTCAGTTCAAAGCTGCTATTCACCTATCTAGCGAGAGTCTAAACCGTCGAAACTTCAGATTCATATTTTACTCGGGCAACTATGAATTTTTGCTGTTTACGACGGAAATTAATGACCAGCGGCGGCGACATTCTTATTTGCGATTTTTGATTGTCGAGAAGGTTTCCGAGTCCAGTCTCCAGTGTGACGCGGATGCCATGGAAAGCAGAGGACTTGTTCAGCGAGTCGGCACCATGCTCGTGAGAACTGATTTGGAGAGTTTCAGGCGGAAATTCACGTTAGAGGAGTGCCAAATTCGTCTCCGTTAGAATTCTTCCAGTTTTCAATCGCAAAGCATCTTAGATGTCCTGCCCAACAGCATCAAGATTTTTCACAATAAGCACCAAATCGTTTGCCCCGCCATACAGAACCATTTGCGGGATATCGTGCTTTACCATAGGAGCACGCTCTGACGAGAATGAATCGGGGGAGGAAGTATATCTACATGATGTCAGCGCAAGGCCAGAACGTCCCAGCCGTCGAATGCTCTTGCATGTGATAGGGGAAATTCGTTGCTATACCATAGAGTGGGACTCTAATTTTGACAAGAATATAAATCCACTTCAAAGTACAACTGGTCGTACTTTGGTAACTTTCCGCCTTTCTCTCATAAGGAGCCGCTCTTTAGTCGATCCACAGATTAATGGCGTCTTTTCAGGCTGTCCAAGGTTTGCTGTAGACGCCGCCGAGTAGGGTCGCAACTTTTCATCTCTTCTTTGGCTTCTTGAAGATTGCCTGCTCCGGTAATTGGGTAAATGGAGTTTACGGTGTCGGCTGAAGGGATCCATGAGACTTAGCTCGTCCCGTCCGGCTCCTGATTCCGAGAGATACTGACTTTCCAGATTTTGCGAGAGCTCCGCTATTGGTTGATCGCCAGGTCTTTCGCTCTGCTCGCACCAACATGTGTAGTCTCAACTGTCGTAGCGTTCCACGTGTAGTCCTATCGAGCGGTGGCCTGAGTCGCCTCCGAGCTGAACAGAATCGTGACAATGAATCCTCTGCCTGAGAGCCCTGTTCCCCGATGCAACTTGGAAGCAGGCAGATTCCCACGCGGAGAGTGTCACCACTTCAGTTGTACAGAAAGCAGCGGTGCCCTGTTCGGAGAACGAAGCGGAAGGCCAAAGACGGGTGGGGAGGTGGTTGCGAGTCTGTTCGAGCGTTCAAGGAGACTAGCATTCAGAAAGTGAGATATCGGTAGAATTCGGTAATAGTGGTCGCTCGATGAGAAGGACTCGTAGAAAGGAGGGGAGTCATTAGCTTCAAGCGGTCACGCAGTTAAGCGGTCCAGTGAGACCCAAGAGGGAGTGGGGTGTTAGAGCCGAGATGTCTTAAAAAGATAGCGAAAGTAGCGAGAGAGAAGTCGGTTCGACAAGGACTTGTAGACGATGGAGGTAGGAGGGACATGGAAGGTCTTTCTAGTCGAGATACTGGCCTCAAGGCGTGGAATCAGCAACGCCGCTTTGGAGCACGCCCTTTCGTTTGGTTGATCCAGGCCGTAGGCACAGTGGACTCTACGACTGTGCATACGAGGCGCCAGCCGTAGCAGCCCCCACAGTAGGGTCAGGCACAGCACCCAGGCTCAGGCTGACTCGCACTCGACCAGGGTGAGCACAGGGCGGCGTTACCCCGGACCTGATTGAGGGTGAGCTGCGAGCAGTTTTTACTTCCCTTGGCCGAGGGACTTATACAGCATCAAAAGCGCAGCTGAGCACAGTGCTTGCACGTGATTAAAGCGGTCAACGGTTGTGACTGGCAGGGATGCCAAGGACATGTAATGACCGTCACGCTAGTCCGAAGGCCTTCGACTAGCGCCGGTAGGGCCCTGTAATTTACTCGAAGGTATATAGTCAGACGGTCCCCAGGACCTAGCAGAATTCACCATGTTCCTCCATTGAGTCACACGGTCTTCCCCTGCCTATTTTTGCCCTGGATCTCTCGTGACTTGATATCGTACAAGACTACTTAGTTCCCGCGAAATCGCAACACTTGAGGCATCCGCACCATCGTCTTCTTTGGCCTAAGAGTCTCGATCTGAACGAAGGTACAGTGATTGGCAGAGGCAATGATGGATTATGGCCGCCTCATTTGACAACGATGCTTGTCAAGGCGCAGGCTTCATTCCAGACGAAGAACGCAGCCACATCAGATGGGAGCCTGCCACGTCAACTGGCAGGGCTACAAGCTCCAAGATGCACGGGCAGTTCAAAGCACCAATTACATGATCCCCCGTCGCAGGCGAATGACTTCCAAAGCGCCTATCAAAACCAAGTCGGAGAAAGCAGATGCTGGAGGGCTGTGTTCAATGAAATAGGCACACGAGAGGTGACAGCATCCACTTGCCCTACAGATACGCGCGCCACGTTTCAATGTGTGCTCCAACTGGCTCTATCCAGTCGTCACTTGAGAGAACACTTCTCATATTGTCATATTCTACTTACTGACTTCCCACCCAGAACCCCGGTAACTCGCGATCAACTCCAGTTTGCCCTCCATCGAACAGGCTGCATGTCCATTGCTGTACGAAATGCTAATCGTCATGCTGAATGACCACTAAACGACACGTACATCCCAGCGACACTGCCTGCATAACCCCGACGATATAGAGGAGGTCTCACACTTTGCACCGCGACAGCACCTCAACCGCTCCCATATCTTCTGAGAACGCTGTGCAAACCGGAGCTATTGGTACTCTGTACTCTCAATATGGGCCAGAACTCCAGTCTGCCAGAGCCGCCAAACCAGTCCCGGCGAGTGGAAGAAACCATGATCAGCACTCTGGACGCAGTCAGTAAATCCCTCAACGAGATCCCAGGGCTGGTCAACAAGGCCGAAAAGATAGCAAACGCCGTGCAAAAGGCCATGCCGGCGGTGAAAATCCTGGCATCCCATGCGAAATACCTAGCCGGGTTTCAAGGATTTTTCATCGCCGCGGGCGCGCCCGCCCAGATCATCCAAGTCTTTCAGGGACAGCAGATCATCGCCGAGCTCCGGGGGATACGACGAGAGCTCGAGGCGCAGACGCGGCTGGACGCTCCCGAAAAGTTCGCGGTTCACGTCTACGGGTACATCGACATGATGACCAAGAGCACGGCCAAATCCGGCAAAAAGCACCTCTACTTCGTCTACCACCCGGACACGGACTGGCACCCCTATTTCTGCCGGCTGGTGGAGAAGAAGCCGACGGCCAACAACTTCTTCGGCATGGCCGAGAATCTCGACACGCTGTGCATCTGGATGCGATATCTGCGGGCTCTCTTCGCCCGATCGGGGGAATGGGGCAAGGACCCGGTCTTCCATCTCCTGATGCCCACGTATCGCCAACTACACATCGAGGAACCCCTAGCCTTCGCCGACGCTCTCCAGCCACTCTGTCTCCACGGCTTCGTCCACAACAGCAAGTGCTCCGTGCAACTGAACCTGCACAACGCCGACCCGGACATGCTGGACGGGGTCGGCATCTGGAAACGCCCCGCGGGCTTGCTGGGCCTGTTCCAGGCAAAAGAGACCCCTCGGGTTCTGGGCAACGTTCCCATATCTGCCGACGACACCCTCTCCCTCGAGACGGGCGTTCGCAGAGTGCGCAAGCGGAGGCGGAGGGCGGTGCTCAGAACCCGAGGGAGCTTCCACGGACACGGACACGGACAGATTAAACATGAACCATGCGAAAATTCCCAGCAGTTGGTTGAGCAGAAGGGCTAGATGGAAAGATTGGGGGGGGGGGGGGGGGAGGAGTTTTCCGCTTTTCCTTGCGACTTATCAACCTAGTCTCATTCCCCGGTTTGCATTTGGAGAGGGAGTCGTGCACACGATCTGTTCTTCACTATTCGATCATGAATCTTCCACCATCGCTATCGCCATCCCCATCGCCATTGTCGATAATGTATTGCCACACCCCAAAGCCAGTTTATTCCTTTCTCACAGCCACCACTCCAGCACTCCCCTCCCATCCCCTCCACTTCTCAATTTCCCCGAGAGTCCCCTTCCCTCTCATCGCCGGAACTGTCGTCATTTTCATTCTTGCAAACCCATCGCCCGCCAAAATCGGCGTACACCGGCTTCGGCGTCGGTGGTCTGTGCACAAAGCTGGGATGGAAGCCCCTCTGGATAACATCCGGCACGTCCTCCCCGCGCTGTGGCTTGATGGCGGCGGCGGCCTCCTCCCCCTCAATTTCATCGTCCTTTTCATCCTTCTCCTGCCCTGCCCCACGCTTCACGGATGGGATGTACATTGACATGGTTGTGGAGGGTTGTGGACAGCCCCGAAACGGCAGGATCGCTGTCCATGGGTATTCGGTCGCCGCTAAAGGGCGGGGAGGAACGGGGATCGGTTGCACGTACGGTGGCGGAGGCGGAGTGGATGAATCTGGCTGGCTCGGGTGGTCGGAGTCCGTGGGACTGGAAAGTTCTCTCGGTATCTCATCTGGGGTGTTCTTCTCCATGGCTATGCTGTTTCTCGCTTGAGAATGTTCTGAATATGCGGAGTCGTATGGACAGGATAGGCGCGGGAGCTTGCGAGAGTTTGATGCAGGGAACAAAGATATCAGGTCTGCGAGAGCAAGCGCGCACTCTAGTAGTCCATCTACGTATTTATACGGCTCGTCATTAAACAAAGTCGACAAACCGCGCATTTGCATGAAAACACTTCGAACGACGCTGTTGATCATTTGCAAAGTAGACGCCATAACAATCCAAGGACGAAACAAACACAACCGTTCTATCCACTGTACATGTCAAACACCCTGCAATGTTGACCCGCTTTGCAAAGGGTATCAATGCCTTCATATCGTAAAATCATAAGGAATCCTCCTTGTCCGCCTGGTGGTCGGCGACTTCATCTCCCTTTTTCGCAGCCTTGTCATCCGATGGCTTCATCTTCGAGATCACGTGAGCAACTTTGGCCAGCCCGGCCTCCAATGCATGACCAGCTTTTGTGTCTTGTCTGCTTCCACCCTCTGGGTCTGATGAGCCGTCGTATGAAAGGGCTTCGCCTTGTGGACCAGATTGCTTCACACCTTGTTCTTCTGAATCCTCGACTCGTTGCGCAGCGGTGCCCATGTCTGAAGTTGTGCATCCGCCCTTGACACTTGACGCACGACTTACGTCCGCACTATCGGCACGGGACTTTCGGAGGCCGAGTTCTTTGCCCAAGGTACTCGCTCCTTGACTGACCATAGCGCTCATGGTTAGGGGAGCGCCTCCCTTTCGGCCGCTATCGACGCCATCGGCTGGTTGCACCTCTTCGTCGCTTTCACCCTGCCAATTTGCTGGTTGGCTTTCAGGAACTGGTTCGCCTTTCTGAGGTTCTGTAATAACTCGCTCGACAGGAGCACCATCTCCTTCTTGCTTAGCGTACTGCCAAACGACTGTCAATTTGTCGAGGGCTCTGGTACCCTTTCTGGAACTCCCTTTGATACCGTCCATCGCCTCCCAGTCAATCTCAAAGACACCTGAATTGAGCCCTTCGTGGCCTCCTTCAAAGTATGCGTTGAACCAAACATGTGCAATGGCCGTAACCATGGTAAGTCCCGTGTACCCAGCTTTGTTTCGTCGTTCAAAGTCGACATTGATGTCGCTGGTAGGTAGAATCACTGGCGAAGATGGTTTCAGGATGACGTTTTGAGTTGAACCCGAAGAGTTTTTGCTTAGGCTCAACGAAGATGATTGTGGAGACGCGTTCTGCGGTGTGCTAAGGATTTCGCTGTCTTTTTTCCCCTCCGAAACAGGTTTCGACTGTTTGGCGTTGGTCTCCTCCACCACAGTCTTCTCTTGCCGACTGAAGGTATGAAACGTTCGAATGCGACGGCCATCATCCACGTAGCCCTCTATTGAAGCTTTGACTCCGTCTCTAAGGCCCTCGATATGGATCTCGACAACCTCTACAGGTCTTTCGACGTATCGTTTGCCGAGACTGTTTGCCCACCGATCCACGTAACCAACCCAACGCAACTGACTCGGGATGCTGACGCCAACGCCAAACCCAGGCCGCATACGTCTGATGGTGAATCGTTGGAGCGCTTCCTCTTTCTTCCACCCTTCCTCGCTGATCAGATATGAGCACGCGACCGTCCCACTTCTGCCTTTGCCCGCTTTGCAGTGTATCACAGCAACTCTCTTCTTGTCTTTATCCTTGTTTGTGTCCGCATCTTCGTCTACTCGCTGAATCCAATTGCGCATTGCAGCCATGACGTTCGGAATGATGGCGAAGGGAGGAGGGTGGTGGTCTGGGAACGGGAAGTGGTGGATTCGGTTGTAGACCTCGGAATCAGGATATCCTGTGCCTTCGGCTCGAAACTCGAAAATAGCCCAATCCTCGCCATGTTTCCGGTCGAGGAAGGCGACCAGCTGGTCTAGGGGGTTTCGGTAGGCTTTTCTAGGCCATACAGAGCTGGGTCCTGAAGTGACGACAACTGATGGGCATCAGCAAAAAATCCCCTCTTCTACAAGTCCAGTTTGCAACGTACTGTAGTCGGTCACGTAACACAGGTCGAGGCCTGCTTCTGGATGTCTAGCACGGGGGCCTGCAACTATCTGGCGGAGAAGTGAAGCCTGGCTTTGTTAGCAGTGTCTCCCTCGAGATCCGGGAACATCACACACCATCTCCCTGACAAACACTTTTTGTTATCTGCACATCATGAGAGGTATTCTTCTGCAAATGCTGTAAGAAGCCAAGGGGCACTCCAAGCAAAGGATAATGTTGGTAAGAATTCAGCTCGTCAGCCTCCTTTGTAGGATTTCAGAAGTCACGACGCGTGCAATGAATGTGTGACGTCATTGTGCTTCTGCGAGGCTGAAGTGGTCAGTTCTCATTTGACCACAAACTGTTTGAACTTCGTTTCGCTTCAATTCCATGCTATGCCCCATTGATAAAGAGTCGTATCATTTCCCCGAGTAGGCAGTTCAAGAGTTAATAGCGACCAGTGGAGAGCACCCTCTCCCCGGATGTTGCAGAAGAATCGCGTGCCACTCAGAGAGAAAAACAGCATGCAGCCATTCGGAGGTCGCAGTCATACGTTAGCTGGCCTTGGTGGCTGTATTGGCTCAGACTCAACAAGACAGCAGCACTCTGCTTTATCCTCTTCCCTGCCTTCTTGAGGCCTCGAATCCCGGTGGAAGCATTCCGGCATGGACAGCACCACATCAAACTGACTGCTCTGATGACAGTTTTTCGGCTGGTACTGAGAACTCGAGTCATTTTGTATGTTCGGCATTGCCAACTATTGGCCAACATGAGAACGTGCACTGGAGCAGATGAACATCAGCTGTCCCAAGTCAAAATCCGAATTATGGTCAGAATTGCAGATAATGCCCTGCCTTTCGAGATGGATGTTCCTCCTATGCGCCCTTCAGCTACCCACAAGGCCGTGACGGAAGGCCGTGATGACCGTCCTATACGGCCGTAGTCGTACTGGATGTGGATCAAGACATTATTGATAGCCAAAGAAAGAAAAATTTACACAAGCAGGCTAAATCTGGAACACTATCACCAGCATGAATGGACATCAAAGTAGGTGGCTCAGTCACTGTGCGTCGTATCGGTACGCATCCCAGATATCAACGTCAGTTAGCGCCCAAAATTTACGAAGGGGGACCAAAAGGGTTGCAGGAACCATCAAGAGGCGGAGGAGTTTGATCCAATAAGACTAGAATGTGTCAAAGGTTGGACAGGAGCAATCACTGGACAGGTGAACAAAATACTCTAGGTATGTAGGATTCCCACTGTCCTAGTGCATATGCTTCGGAGCCTCTCAAGGACAGAAACTCTGCTAGATATAACGAGGTTGTTACAGGGTCATGTTGAGAGTCTCAAATCCCCAATGAATTGAGCAGACAGGCGCAAACTTGTATCTGAACAATAGAAAGGGGTCGTTGTCACCAAGATTGCGGAACATGACCGTTCGCTGAATAATCCCATTCCTGTCCAGGCCCCCAGATACCGGAGGCTCGTGACGCCCCGAACCTCCGCAAGATGCAAGGATATTTCCTTATCGAGACTCCAGTTCCACTCGGATGCAATTGATAGTATCTCCATGCGAGGCTGGTGTGTGAGATCCTCGCTCCACAATCTCGTTGCTGGGCCGCCTTGCCAATGGAACCGAAGGGTCTGACAGAGGTTCTGGGCTGAATGCTGGAGCAAGAAACCTCCATCACTTGGTCTGACCTATCTTCTGCCTGGATGCATGCCCGGAGGCATCTCCACAGTTCTCAGAGGTAAAACTATTTGTACAGGCCGAGTTCTCAGACCCTGAATC
This sequence comes from Fonsecaea nubica, assembly GCF_001646965.1. NCBI lineage: Eukaryota > Fungi > Ascomycota > Eurotiomycetes > Chaetothyriales > Herpotrichiellaceae > Fonsecaea > Fonsecaea nubica. The sequence continues at coordinate 23,339 of NW_019173797.1, read as the reverse complement.
GAGAGCACGATCATTATCCCCGACAGAGGATACGATGCGCCGCCATGATGTCTCGGAAATGAGCCCCACGGCTATCTCATCCTCACATATAAATGACGAATCTGCTGTGCAGAATCATGAAACATTTGGAGGACGACCAGTACCTTTTCTTGTTCGGAGCTTGCATGTACTGGGAGGATGACTGCCGAAGTTTCGCAATATACCCTCCAGCGTTCGTCGCTTGATCTGGAAGCACGAGATGCAGAGACTTTACAGGACCCTCTTGGAAAAGAGATCACTATCGGTGACGGTATATCACGCCAAAGCAGCAGACACATTGCGGAGTCGCTTTCTCTACCGCGTGAGATTCTCTTCGTGGGCATCATATGTACAGCACAGATCACCACGCAAGCCGGCCTCGGCCAAGCACTCATTATCATCCGAGATATAGCACGAAGTTTCAATCTCACCGACCCCAGCGAATTGGCATGGCTGATTGCTGGATACAGCTTGACCGTTGGGACATTCATCCTCGTTAGCGGCAGATTGGGAGATATGTTTGGTTACAAACGAATGCTGATCATCGGGTATGCCTGGTTCTCGGTCTGGTCAATGATCGCAGGGGTAGCTATCTACTCAAATCATGTATTGTTCATTTTCGCTCGGGTATTCCAGGGGATTGGACCTGCTATCCTCCTACCGAATGCGGTGGCTCTACTTGGTGCAAGTTATGCGCCTGGTAGTCCTCGGAAAGACATGGTCTTTGCACTGTTTGGTGCCTGTGCCCCCGGTTAGTTAGCACCTTTCGATCGATCGACTTTGTTCGTGGTACTAACTCACCATGCTTAGGTGGCTCGCTCATCGGCTGTGCTTTCGCAGGAGTTTTCGCTTTGACATGGTGGCCCTGGGCATTCTTCTCTTTCGCCATTGCTCTCGCTATGCTTGCAGTGGTGTCTTACTTTGTCGTCCCCGATGCGCAGCCAAGGAACCAATTTGCCGGGTTTTCTCTCTGGTATAAAATCAAGCTCCTTGATCTGCCTGGCGCCGTGGTGGGCATCACGGCTCTAGTGCTGTTCAATTTCGCATGGAACCAAGCACCGATTGTGGGTTGGCAGAAGGCATACGTCTACGTGACAATGCTCATCGGAATCCTGCTGGTGCCCTTGTTTTTCTATATTGAGCTTCGAGTCTCGAAAACGCCGCTTGTGCCTTTTGACGCACTTACGGCAGATGTTGGATTTGTGCTTTCTTGTATCGTCTGTGGCTGGGCATCATTTGGTACGGACTAGTCCCCAGAGCATGCATCTCTACATACTGACAAGTGGGAATCTAGGAATCTGGTTTTTCTATCTGGTCAATTTTCTGGAAATCTTACGAGGCGCATCACCGCTGCTGGCGGTGGCGTATATGAGTCCCGTTGCCGTCTCTGGTGCCATTGCTTCTGTCGTTACCGGGTTCCTCTTGTCTAAACTTCGGCCAGCAATGGTCATGACGATTGCGCTCACATGGTTTACAGTTGGGCACATCCTGGTTGCCACCACCCCTGTTCACCAAACATACTGGGCGCAGACTTTTGTCGGACTGGTGGTCATTCCCTGGGGCATGGACATGTCTTTTCCTGCGGCGACAATCATTCTCTCCAACGCAGTGCGTAAAGAACACCAAGGCATTGCGGCCAGTCTCGTCACAACAATCGTCAACTACAGCATCTCGCTGGGACTGGGCTTCGCGGGGACCGTGGAAGTGCATGTCAATCACGGTGGACGTACGCCACATGACCTTCTACTCGGGTACCGTGGCGCATGGTATCTTGGAATCGGGTGTGCTGGGCTTGGACTGTGCGTCAGCATTGTGTTTTTGTTGAGAGACTACTATAAAGTCAACGGGAAGACGAAAGGTAGTACCTCGGAGTGATGTTGTGCAGCCTTCGTGCAGCCTCGCTTTATGTATCTGTTACTATTTTTGCGTCCACATAGATAGACACCTTCTAGACTCTCAATTCCTCATTCCTCGTTGACGCTGGAATGTGCAGAAGGCAGTTGAGGATATCAGTAATTCGAATTAGATAGAAATAAAGGCAAACAAGGCGATACTGGGTATCCAGGCACAAGAGTCCCACCTTACTCGCAGTGACAAGCACCTACGCAGACGTCATATCATCAACAACAGAAAGTAGCTCCTACATGCCTGTGTAGATAGCTCGGTCTCTCTATAGATTCGGGCCTGTGATCTGTGATGTACACGATGTCCCTGTGGTCAACCGTAAGTTACATGCGGCGAATCACATCTCGCGAGGCGCAATCAGATATTCTCCGCACCACCGCTCCGCACATGCGCTTGACCTCACCTTTGAAGAAAAGCAGCTCTCACAAAAAGATGGTTTACATACATTGCCCATCCTACGCCAACAGCAACGGCAACGGCGCGCACGATGGTCCAAGTCCACGACCAAGGCTGGGGATATAGCAGAGATCCCGTTCCGCAGTGATGGATACCTAAGTCATATCACCCTTCCTCTCCTCTTCTTGATCACCATCACGATCACCATCTCCTGCACCCTCACTTGCACGAAGCGTAGCCCCGCCCACCATGTCCTTGACCTTCACCCAGGGCTTCCTCCTGGGCCAGCTCTCCGTGGTGCTGTTTATCGGGTGTTTTATAAAATTCTTCATCTTTGGCGAAGCGCCCTCTCCGCCGCCTCACTCGTCCTCCTCTTCTTCATCATCCTCGCGGACCTCTCGTCGAACACAACAACAACCAACCTCCCCGAAACACGTGCGGACCACGTCCCTCCACGGCCTCGCGTCGTCCAAATCCCCCGCGCCCCAGTCCCTGCGGACAAAGGCCAGCGCGACCAACATCCTGCGCCCCGTGCCGACAAACGCCTCGGACATCGCGTCGATCCTGAGGAAGACGTACTACCAGATGCCCAGTCGGGGTCCGGCGTCCGGGCACGCGGGGCACGGCAAGCACCAACAACACCATAATCATCATCACTCGACGCACCAGCCCGAGAGCCTGGACTGGTTCAACGTGCTGCTGGCGCAGACGATCGCGCAGTATCGCCAGACGGTGTACAATCTACGGGATGGGTCGGGCAGCTCTTCGGCCATTCTGACAAGCTTAGAGGCGGCCATTAACGATCCGGAAAAGAGACCGTCCTACATAGACAACATCAAGATTACCGAGATCTCCATGGGCGAGGAATTTCCCATTTTCAGCAATGTCCGTGTCATCGCCGTCGACGACGATCTGTCAAGCGCCACTGGTGGCAGGCTGCAAGCTCTGATGGATGTCGACCTGTCCGATGACAATCTCACTCTGGCTATCGAAACAGCTCTCATTCTCAACTACCCGAAGCCCCTGTCTGCGGTTCTGCCAGTTGCCCTCTCTGTCTCGGTTGTGAGATTTTCCGGCACTCTCTCCATAAGTTTTGTCCCTGCTACAGAGGACGACCCTCCCGGAGGGAACAAACACGCTTCCTCGGGCAAGCCCAAAACCAATCTCGCCTTTTCATTCCTTCCCGACTATCGGCTCGATATCTCCGTTCGAAGCCTGATTGGATCCCGCACTCGCTTGCAGGATATACCCAAGATTGCTCAGCTGGTGGAGGCCAGAGCACAAGCCTGGTTTGAGGAGAGGGTCGTGGAGCCAAGAGTGCAGGTGGTTCCTTTACCCGGCTTGTGGCCACGGTTGGGCAAGACCAGGGTGAGGGAAGGCCAAGATGACGAACGACCCCCTACCCAGGACGACCGTCGATCCTTTTCATTCGTTGACCCTCGCAAAGAAGCGAAGCCGGATGACCACTTTCCCTCTCAAGAAGAGACGGAGAGAATCTTCGAGGGCCTTAGATGGCGTACTGGTCATAATCGTGCCGACAGTCAAGTCATCGAACAGGAAGATGATACTCGAACTCCTCAGCCTCTTCGCGTCATGCCTGGGGCTCTTCCGGCTTCGTGAGAAAGAGTCGGGCAGCGCCGTTCTTGGGCACCGTCGGGTTCGTGCCTTGTCACGGTCAAGAAGTCAACCCGATTGTTCTTCGCTTGAGAACTTGACGCGACGCGGCGCAAGTCCCAATCATGGCAGGTAATCACTTCAGCATGTAATCCCCTCAAGTAGCTTCTATTGAGCTCGGCGGGAACATTTCATCCCAGAGCCATTGGAGTGGCTCACTGCAAATCGGCTTCCACCACAAGAATCTGGAGCATATCACTTCCAGAATAGACGAGTCTTGGATCTGTAAGAGTAGAATCTGCTGCAACAGCTGCTCGATATACCAGGGTCGATGGGGCGTGAAATTTGATGCGATTGCTCCCAGCGTGAGACACCACAGCAAGACCTGGCCGTGCAGGTCCCAACAGCCAAGAATGTCACAGGCATCGAGAGTTTGTTGCAGCATAAGAGCAAGCCTGGGTTTCACTTTTTGCGGAGGAGGTAGGGGAAAGATGACCATTTCGCTGAAGACCAATACCCCTAGTCGCACGGCATGATGAACACACAGTTCGGGGTTCGAAAAATCCAACGAACACGGCATCTGAGATAGTAGTCGATGCTGCGCCCAGTTGCGAACTTCTGTGAGCTCCGCGAGTTCCGGGGCAGTGGAACCGCCGCGTACATGGTGGTCTAGGGCCACGGTAACCTCAGAGTACGTGTCCAATATGTCGAGCAGTTGTCGGCCGGCCGGACTTTGACGTAGATACCGGAAACCTGCGCCGAGTTTGGAATCCAAGTCAATCGCCACGGGGTCGAGTAAATGTTTTCCGGTCGAGACGAGTGACTTGGTGGGCAGACGCCACGGGAAGTTCGGGCTGCACACGTATTTTGAAGCAAAATACAAATCACACCTGTGATTGACATGTCAGAATCACCAGTCCCCTTTTTGCGTCCGGGATCGAGGTATATGGTAGACAAAGAAGTCAGTCTGAACTTACAATTGCATTGTATCGGCCAACCCGTACAACTCCAGGCCTTCCAATCCTCCTTTCTGACTGACCAGGAGCAATATGCCCTGGATATGCTTTTCATCATTGATCATGGCGCCGTAGACGTGGAGATTGTTGACTTTGGCCATAGGCGACACCGGGTGGACTTTTGGGTAGACGGTGTCGTCCCTGGCGTTGTGAATGCTCATGATGGTCACAGCCATGACCAGCGCATCAGTGGGGACCGTCGTCGTCGCAACAGCTTCGTTCGCGTTTCTGTTTTCTCTCGGTGCGTTGTTGTGGTCTCGTCCCTTTCGTTTGGAGGAGGCCGAGGATGAGGAAGAAAGGCTGAGCGATCGCAAGTGCTCGTTTACGAGCTTGATCGTTTCGACCTTGTGCGACAGCCGGAGGAGCGGGGCCGAGTCGCTGATCTCCCGCCCGTTGTATGCGCATAGGACGTGAAACGACGCTGCGTAGACAAAGGCGTGGAATGCTACAGGATGTTCCATACCGCACTTCAACCAGGCGGCCTTGACGGGGTGCATATTGGAAAGAGAACGTTTGACCGGAACGGTGTTGGGCCAGGAGTAGGACAAGGCCTGTTATGAGGGAACGTCAAGACAACTCTGTCAGTAATCGATTCGATTCAGATGGGAGTCGCCATCCTTAGATAGCAAGTCGGAGCTCGGGGGTTCTGGCTGGAGAGGATAGTACATACGTGGTCGAGAACTTGATGAATGAAGAGGGGCACGCCCTGAACTGGGAAGGCGTCGAAGGGATCGACTCGACCCTCGCCGAGGGCAGATTGAAGATGGTGAGCGCTGTTTAGCTGGCGAGCGATATCCTTGTAGTCATCCTCCCCGGGAGGAGTCGAGGAAGGACATGACGGTTCGCGCGACGATGGTTCACCTCCATCGCCCTTCTCCCAATGCTGTTCATCTCCTTCCGTCGTATCCCGCGCAGGACTTTCGCGAGGCTCTAATTTTGATTTCTCGACTGGACTGCTGTCTGGTCCCTTTTTGAGCGCCTCGAGGCGCTTGACTCTCAGCGCTCGGTGGTAATTCTTGGTGATGTGCTAAACTTGATCGTCAGCAAGGCCACCGTCAAGAGCCGATTCCCGCGCAGCAGTTGAGTGGAAAGACGCCTTCTTTCACAATCTACCGAGTAGTGGACAGCTTCGGATTTCTGAGTGAGATGGTTGCTTACCGCGCGGACTTCACTGGGACCGCCACGGCGCTTCTTCTGGCCCTTGACCGGTTCGACGGGCTTCGAGTACTCGACAAACATAAACTGACTCGTGGAGGCGTTACACGCCATTTTGCAGTGGTCTTGCTCATCTAACGCTTCTCACTGACAACTGTCACTTTGCGGTCGCCCGTCGAGTAAGCCGCGTATTGTGTGTAGTGGTTCGGAGCATCCAAAACGCGGGGTCGCAGCGAGACCAGGATCAAAAGGTACGAAGACAGTCAAGTACCTCGTCTCTGTCGGTGGCGCAAACAAAGCTGACGCTGTTGAGGTGTTTCAGTGGATGTGTAAGAATATCGTCAGGAATTCTAGAAGGATTCAATAAGAATCTCAAAACGGTGAAGTGATAGATGGACGATGTGTCAGCAGTAGGCTGGAAAGAAAGTCCGCCAGTCTGGAAGAACGGAGCCTTTAAGGAACTGACTGAAGGTTTCTGCGGGCCTGGGAATCTGGAGAGGAGGGGCGGAAACAGGTACCGTAAGTGGGCTTGATGTTACCAAGTTGACTGGTTTGGCTTTTCTGATACAAGAGCTGAGGCTGCATGTGTGAGTGTGTGCGTTTGGTCTGCGCGCAGACGAAAACTACAGGTATAGGCGCCGGGTGACCAGCGTGCACGAGTAATGCAAGCAGAACTAACAGCGATCGGCTAGTAGGCAGTGGTGGCACCCATGCAAGTGCATGCAAGCATGCCTAAGCACAAGTTCGCGACTAACAGGGCTTGCACGGCAGACGAGACACTTGCTTAGGCACTGGCCCCTCATTATTGGCCTCCAGAACGCGAAACGTCCAGGTGTAACTGAAGCAGGAAAATGGTCTGATCGACTCAAGCACTCCATTTTCTGATCAGGCACTTGTATGGAGTAACTAGAGATATTACGATCGAATTGTAGGGCTGGTCGGTTGAAACGGAGGGAGAATGACTCCTGCGCCCTCGTGCATCCAACCCTGCGTGCGCCCACGAACTTATCCCTCACTTGTTATTATTTCCTCCTAATCGCCCTTCTTAACCCATCTACATCCTCGAGACATTAATCCCCCCATCCCCAGCTTTGGCCGCTACCACCTAATAATTTACCTTCTGACGATTCACCCTGTTACTAAGCGCTGCGACACCATCTGCCGACCATCGAATTTCTCGGTTCAAATTTGGTTCCCAGAATGAGCAGTTGTGCAGAGACACTGGGTGACATTCTTCCGCGTGCTACTATAAGCGAGAGACGGCCCAGGAAGCCAAAGCCTTATTTTTGTCAAACTACCCAACCGGCATCGATGTTACTATTTATCCAGTCTTTCCGGGCGTGTTACCAATGGTGTCCGGCCCGGGATCCAACGTCAGCCTTGCAAGAATGCTGCTTCGCCCGACCACTAGAATACTGCTGGACATTTGCCCCCTTACGGTTAATGATAGGTATACTGCGGCACAGAACCGCGAGATCTGCAAAATTTCGCTCGTTACTAAGATGGATATCTGCAATACAACATTATACCAGTGTCTGCGATACTGCAAAACCCAGTGTGGAAATGGGTGTATGCATCCCAGACTAGTCGCCGATTCTTGTCGAAGAAAAAAAGAATGTGTTCATGCAAAGTCGTTTTCATCAATTTTTAGAACTCATGCTATTATATCGTGGCAACGGTTTGGTACCTAGAACTCGATGATTCAGAGGTCACGCCTCCCTCCCTTCAACCAACCATTATGCCACAGAAATGCCATCTCTGGTGTGCAGGTAGTTCTTACGGTGCTCGTTGAGATCCGTGTCCGCGCCGCGGTTTAATGGTTTCCATTTGGGCTCGTCCTGGAACAACCGCATTGCTTTGATGTACTATAACTCCCGTCAGTGTCGCTGTCCACATCAAACCACAATCTTATAGGATGTTCCAGTCTACTCACATTTGCCTCATCAGTGGTGAACCGGTGGTAGATACCCGCAGGCAGAATAATGAGATCATCCTTCTCGAGTCGAATTCTGACCCAGTCGTCATCCTTTGACCTAACATCGAAATAACCTGCGCCGTCCCGAATATAGCGAATCTCCTCGTCTTCATGCAAATGCTCGTCAAAGAACATTTTCACCTTGTCTTCATAGACATCGCCCATGGCTTGCGGAGACACGGTGATCTCATCGCGGTTTTTATAGTGTCTTTCTTTTGCAATAGCGTCAACCGAGGAGAGCTCAGGGCAGTGGTGGTACAGGACGCCGATTTGGGCGAGGTAAGAGGGATCAACTGTGCGGCCCGAATCATGCGCGAGGCGCTGGTCGCCCTGGTGAGAGCAGTTAGCATTGGGGAAAAGACCGAATTCGCGCGGGGAAGTTGACGCACTTCTTTATTATCGAACCAATATGCCTTCATGGTGGCTGTGAGTAACGAGGGTTCGAGATGAGTGCTGAGATTGCACAGCAATTAGGACGATATGGCTATGTTGAGGAGGGGTAGCAATGATTCAACGGCGGATGGAGAGGAGGAACCTCGGGATTTAAATATTTTCTGCAGCCAAATCCTACAATCCTGATGGCAATTGCACGTTGAGAAGAATCTTTTTGTCTTTGGTCAGATTGGGCAACGCGAGCCTCTTGCGCCATGGGCGGCGTCGGTGGTGCCCCATGACTTTGGTGGGGATTTGCGAAACTGTAAAAGAAGGGATCGCCGTCACCACCATTAAGCCCGACTTCATAGGCTCGCAGACGGCATTTCTCACTTCTACTACTTTTGTACAATCCATCGCATATTTTGCTCTGTATCCACCGCCACTGCTGCTGACATCTCAACTCAAATACCACTTCAAGCGAAACATTACGATCAAACCATTTTCCCTGCCTCTATCACATTGGCGCTCCGTCTGGATCTGGACATTATATCGACCCTGGGAGGAATCGAGCCATGGCTAGTCTCGATAGATACGATTGAGCTGTTGGCGTCAAAGACTGGGGTCTTGATATCGACTGAAGGAATGCCACTCGAATCCTTCTGATGCGCAGCTACCAGAGGTACCCGGTAAGCACCTTCGACGACTCCCACGGTCCCACATTATTCTCCCGCTTCGTTCCTATCAGGCTTCGACAACTGATCTTTCTGACCACTGTGATCGAGACATATGCTTACCTACTCCCAGTCCCGCTCAAATACCTCTGAGAAATCTGCAGGCTAGACCTCTGCATCAGCTTCCTCCGTGCTCGAAACAGTATCGCCGCAGGAGGTCGGCTGTGGAGGCAAAGGTGTCGAGCTGCGTGTGCGTGAACTGTCAGCGACTGGTCTGAACTACATTGGCTACGTCTGTGTCTTCCAAATGTCTTGCTCGAATGGGTTTTGCGGTCGGGTCCGGGGTACTATGTGATTTTGGTATCGATCCGATTCAGGCCTTCCGCAGTGGTTTGTGTTGGTATGCCCTCGACGGTGTAGTACGAATCTTTTCAGAGACCCACCACAGCCCAATATCATCTTTTTTCATCCAGCAAGATGGATGACCTCAAACGCACCAACTCTAATGATACTCACTCGGCATCACCCAGCACGGCTCGTCGATCTCCCCATCCTTCGACAACAGGCGCCGGCAAACTCTCTCTACCATACACAACAGATCCACCCTCTCCAGCAAATCCTCCACAACAGAAAGTATGGCTCATTTTCGGCGCAACAGGACATATGGGCCGCTCCGTGACCAAGGCTGCCCTTGCCCACAACGACATCGTCGCTGCTGTCGGCCAATCCTTCCACGATGACCTAGCGAGCATGAAGCAATGGCATGACATACCCGGTCGGTACCTGGGCTTGTTATGTGACGTACGAATACGTTCCAGCGTGTCCTCGGTCATCGAGCAGACCATGAAAACGTTTGGCAGAGTGGATGTCATCGCAAACTGCTCTGGGTATGGCGTGATTGGGGCCTGTGAAGACCAGGATGAGTATGAAATTCGGAATCAGTTCGAAACTAATTTTATGGGCACGTTGAATATCATCCAACTTTCGCTGCCCTATTTCCGCGAACGCCAGGACGGGAGATATTTGATATTCAGCTCGACGAGCGGCGCGCTCGGAGTCCCTGGCTTGGGACCATATTGTGCGACCAAGTATGCCGTAGAGGGCCTGATCGAAAGTATGTTGTACGAGGTTGATCCCTTCAACATTAAACTCACCCTCGTTGAGCCGGCCCACATGCGCCGGGACGACAATGACATTTTCCCACCCTCACAGCCGGATCTATCGAACACGACCACGACGACTACCACCACCACCAACGGACAAATCCCCCAGCAAACGCAACAACAGCAGCAACAACAAAATAATCAAAAGCAGAACAAACTAGCCCTCTTCGGCCACTTCAAAGTCGCACGCCCATCATCGCCGTACGCGACCAAAGACTCCCCCGCCGCCCATGCCCAACGGACTCTGCAGTGGATGGGGGCCAACCAACCCACCTCGGTCGTCAAGGCCGCCGAACTGGTCTGGCAGCTCGGCCACTGCCGCTACCCGCCACTGAGATTGTTGCTGGGAAGCTTCGCGGTGGACAGCATCCGCGACCGGCTGAAGAGCATCATCGAAGAGATCGAGGACTGGAAACATTTAAATTTCCCTCCGCTTGAAGGGTTCGAGGAGAAAGAGGACGGTGAAGGCGATGGAGATGGTGATGGAGAAGGGGAAGAGGGAGAGGGCGAGGGCGAGGGCGATGGCGATGGCGATGGTGATGGTGATGGCATTGGCGACGGTGGTGTTGATGTTGACGAACGCGCCGACCACGATGAACAAGGACATGGAAACGAAGTCAATATCCCCAGAAAGTCCGGCGACCAAGATAAAGAGATGGGAGAGGGCGAAGGCCGAAGAGGTAAAGGAGAGGGAGGACAGGTGCATGTAAAGCGGGAGGGTGAGATGGATCTGGATGATTGAAAAGAGACACAGACCAGGCTGGATAAATAAGGATCGAACGCTTACAGACGATGACGAGTACAAGGACCAGAGCGACAAAGTTGATCTTGTCCACTGTGCGGGATCTTCTTATGGGTTCAAAGGGAGTCTTTTCTTCTTGATTCGACACTACCTGACAACTTCAGGTCAGCTCTGAGAACCGTCCGCCGCCCAGAAATGAGCTGTATCTGCTGGTCTGCTATCCATTCCCTCAGCCATCGTGTCGAAGCCAGCTATATCTCAATCGGTCGCCTTGCACAAACGGCTCCACCCCCGCAGAACAATATAGGTCCCAGCGAACCGAGAGCGCTCGAGTTCAATCAGGGGTAGAAGCGGTATATCGCCAGACATGACCAGAAGGGATCCGTCGATGAAAGGATAAGAGACGGGCCTTTTCCACCCATATCATACTTCTGTCATCGCCTTCTCGTTCTCCCCTAGGAGGAGTCTCTGGATCTGCAATCGGCGGAAAGAGCAGCTACCAAACCTGATCAGCTCCGCAACAGAATTTCCAACAAACAGTCCCGGGCGTGCATTCGGCCCGTTGGTTAAAACCATGCACCCGTTGTTGGCCAATCGTCCGGGGCAAGTTCGATGTCGTGAGATGCAATATTCGTACACTTACATCGTGGGCATGCTCGCCCACTTAAGTCTAATCTCAATCCGTGTTGAGTACGCTCGGATGCCGAAGGTCTCAAGCCAAAGGTCGTTTTCAATGGACCTTGTCTTGGATCTGGATGTCGATATGATACAGTTGTCTTTGAACAGAAAAAAAAAAACCTTCTCAATCTCATCAAGCGACAGATGGATGGATCAAAGTGTGATTCGCATATGATCGTTCGCGCCAAATGCCTTCCCGCAATTTGGGCACTTCCTCGCCCTCAACGTCAGCCGTTCAGCAACACAGTCGTTGCAGAATGTATGCCCGCACGTCTTGATGACGGTGTTTTTCAGATTCCGCTTGCAGATGTTACAATATGCAAACTGCCTCAATATCTCGTATTGCTCGGACTGTCCTGATTTGGATTTCCATGTCTCAAGGTTTCGGCGCGTGTCTTTGAGCGAGGACTTGAGATCTTCCACTTCAACTTCGGCAGCACGACAAGCGCTGGTTGCGGCGGCGAGTTTGGCGTCTTTTGCAGTGGCTTGGGTTTTGAGCTCAGTTATTTGGGTGTTTAATCTGGAGATTTCGAGTCCTTGGGTGATGTTCTGTTGTTGGATGGTTCGATGTTCGTTGATCTTGTGGGCCAGGGCATCCTTCAGTTCGGAAAGTTGCTTGTCTGCCGTTGCTAACAATGCTCGCGTGGCGGCTTCAGCTTCTTTCAGCGCTGCGATTGCTTCTGCCGATTTGGCGTTTTGCAGTCGCAACGTCCTGATCTCACCGGCCTGGGTTTCCTTGCTTTTCATTGCGGCAAAGAATTTCTGGTCCGCTTTGGTCTTGTCCATTGATAGCTTCAAGACTTTCTCCTCCATGGCAGCAAACTCCGAGACTTTTTGACTCGCGATCTTTGAAGCCTTTTGGAATGCTGTTGACATGGACACGAGCTCACCATTGAGGAGATTATACTTCCTGTCGAGTTCGTGGTACCTGGCCCGCAAATCTTCCACATTCAAAGCATCCAGCTCTGCGCTCTCCACCGCCATCTCGCTTGTTTGAGTTGTTAGCCGCTCATTTTCGGACTCCAGTGCCCGAATACGGTCTTCTTGTGCTGAAGCCAGTTCAGTAATCTTTTTCACAGCCTCTTGGTTCTGATCCAAAGAAGCTTGCTTAACGGCTTGGTCTGCCAGTAACTCATCCCTGCTGTGCCGGATCCTTGCTAGATTGGTCTCTGACGCCGCCAAAAGAGATTCCTTTTCTGCTATAGCCACTCGTTGCTCGTTTTCTAACTGAAGTTGGTATGTTGTCCTTTCCGATCGCAACTTCGTGGCTTCTTCCTTGAGGTCGGTGTTGGTGGCTTCCAGATTATTGAATTTCTTGATGGTATCCTCAAGTTGCGATTTCAGTTGCTTGAATAACTCGGTTTTGGCATAGTCATCATCCGTCAGAGTCGCCGATTTCGTTTGGAGCTCCGTCAGCTGTGCGGTCAGCTTTGCATTTTCTTCCTCCAACCTGTCCAGCTGCTCTTTTTGCTTTTCCGAGGCTGCTACAGTCTTGTTCAACTCCTTTTCCAGCTCCGCCAGCTCTTCAGAATTGTCTGTTGTCCCATTGAGCGTGCTTTCTTCTCTCTTAACTGGGCCACCATCCTCTGTTGCGGGCTTAATTGCGCCTAATAAAGCCTGTTTCTCCAATTTGGCGACCGTTACACTTTTTGCCCTGTCAATCTTGCGTTCGGCCGTCATATATCTGAGAGAGGCGTTTTCTAGTTGGTGATCAAGATCATCTTTCTCTGACTGCAGACGCTGTAATTCGATCAGATGACTTTTTTCGGCAGCCAACAATTTTGCGACCTGTGATTGCAAGTCTGTTACATCAGGAGATGCCGGCTTTGTGGAACCGAACAATCTTGATATCACATCTTGTATCTGCCTTGAGCGATTGCGAAGGTGTACTTCAAATTGTTCTTGATCTGAAAAAAGTAGCGCCGAGGGCAAGGACCCTGAGTCCATATCGACATCGTCATCCACCTTGGCGATGACTTTGACCTCATCGACAACTTGTTGGAACCAAGCATCAATGACCCGGAGATGGTCGTCATGATATCGGGCCTTTTTTCGCATCTCTTTCAATTGAGCCTCCAGGGTATTTTTCTCTCTCTTATATTCCTGCATCTGCCGCCATATCGCATCTTTCTGGAATCTCTGTTCAACAGAATCCACATTAGTCTGCATTTCGGAATGTCGAAGGGGGAGAGCGGAGGATAGGCTTACTTCCAGATCGTCCTTCCAGGGCATGTCATCATCCTTGTGAGATTTCGATGCGCCATTTGCAGAAGTGGCTTGCTTCTTCAGCGGCGGAGCGGATTCTACAGAATCATAAGGGGAGGGTCTTTTACGCTCTTCCATCTTGACTAGACTCTGTTGAGAGAGGGAAAGGGGGAGTGATTCGATGGCCGTCATCAGTCCTGCTGCACCAGGGCCGCTGCTTTTAGGCAGTGAATATCCTTGGGGAAGGCCCGCGTTGGCAGGAACGGCGAATGACGCCGCTATAAGGGGTTGCCGATGAAGTTGTTGAGTTGTTGACAGAGAGATTGCGCAAAGGCGAGGACGAAAAGAAGAATGAAGATGTCGAGTCGCTGCGGACACTGTAGACAAAGCCGGTTAGCGGCCCTCGGATCTTGGCATGTTTGCCGATCAAACCTGCCACCCATGCCACCGGAGTCGTGGTGGGGAGTTGCGCCCTCAAACCTGGAGCAAACAAAGAGGAAGGCATCTGAGCGCGTGTGGGAACTTAGTACGCCCCGGCGGGCATAAAGAACATCACGCTCATTATGTCAACCTTCAGTTCAGTCGTGCGAAAACCGGGGCAGAAGATCGTTCCGAAGGGCCCAAGAAAGAATGTCCAAAGAAATACCCTCAGACATGCTGCTCTGCCATCCCTGGCGCCAGAGAGTCAGACTGTGAGTCCTGCTGTTGAACTTGTTGACGAAGCAGTTGAGAGTCACGAACGGGAGCCGGAGCCACGAACGGAGATAATTCAGGAGACCATCGAAATACCTTCCATCGCAAGTTCGATAGAAACAGCAGGAGAGCCCCTCATTGTACCACCCCAAAACGAAGAAACACCGATCGAGAGAGATCCTTCAGCATCCGTCGAAGTAGTTGTTCCTAGGCACACAAGTCATGAACTCGAAATCACTCGTTCCGCCAGCGTAAGCGAGAGTCAACCCCAACAAAGTGCCATTCCCTCGATTTCGGTTTCGATCCCCTCAATCCAGCAGACACGAAGAACTACACGGGAGCTAACTTCCCCAGCAACGGAAGACTCAGCCCAAGAGACGGAGAGACCGGATGCTTCGAGGAAGCGGCAGAAGACCACTCATACGGTCGAGGATTCAAGAGAGTCAGAATCACAAACCCCTCCCCCACGCGATGCCACACCACCGATACTCAGGACCAGCCCGCGAGCTAGGCGGAGTGAATCGCGTACATCGGACGCGTTGTTACAAGACGCGACAACCCAAGCAGCTGCTGTGTCAGAGCTTGCAAATTCAATTGAAAACAGAGCAAGGTCGCAACAACCGCGCTCAGCGCCTCGTTCAGTGTCGCAAGCAGCAGAAACAGAAGAGAGTGCTGCTGAGGATGCTGCACAACCACGGGCGAGACGCCCAAAGAAAAAGTCAAGATCGAGGAGAGTACAGGAGCTAGCCCAAAGAGTCGTTGAAGATGCCATCCGTGGTAGCCCAGACGAGACAGGTCGGCGCCGACCTCGCCTAGCTACACCAGAGAATGCAGAAGAGCTAGAAATAGACCCGCAGGAGGTCTCGATGGCAGATCTCATCAAGGACAACAAGATAGGCAAGAAATCGGAAACAGAGAAGCGAATGCAGGAGAACTGGCCGGAGATCAAAAAGCGACGCAAAGAGGAGATTGAGAAGCGACGGGAAGCTGCTCGTGGGGGCGTTAACGCGTCTGCAAACGAGGAAGAGCACAATGGCCCCGAGGTAGCAGCCGTTCCCAAGCAGATCATTGTTAATGGACAAATTGTGGTGGCCGCGGAGTCTCGAGAAGTCGCGTTCGGCGCCGGTGTTGAAGAGGCGGTGATTCAAGATGCAAATATTGCGCTCGAGGATGACCGGATCTACAAATATGTCAATTCAGGGACATTGGGGAAGCATGCAGGTCGAGGGCGCGGGAGCCGCTGGGACGAAGATCAGACCAGCCTCTTCTACAAAGGATTGCGGATGTTCGGCACGGATTTTACCATGGTTGCAGCTCTTTTTCCGGACGACGTTGATCGGCGTGTCATCAAAAAGAAATACTTGATTGAGCTTCGCGCGGATCCACAGCGAGTCGAACAGTGCGTTGCGGCTAAGGAAACCGTGAGTATAGAGGACTACGTGGCAATGACCAATATGGAGCTTGAGAATCCAGAGGATATAATGAAGGAGCTGGAGGAACAAGAGCGAAAATTGAGGGAGGAGGATGAGAAGAGAAGAGCAGACCAGGGATTTGTTGACCATCTCGCAGGCGCGGACGTGCCGTTACCATCTACAGAGAGGGACGACGCGGACCTCGACGAGAGCGGGCTAGCAGTCCAAGAACGACAGGCAGATGCAGGGGCATATTTGGCTTCGCCAGAAGCACCGAGCACGGGTCAGATAGATCGTATCTCAGCTTTGGCAGAGAAGGTCGTCCAGGCAGCGGTGAATCCCAGAAAGAAACCGCGGCGTCAGACGAAAGAATCAGCTGGAACTGGCCGTGGACGGCAATCCAAGAAGGGGAGGAGGCCGGTTGAGGGGGTGGAGGAGAGAATTGGCCCGATTGACGAGGTCGATCAGTGATGGCTGGCTTGACAGCCTCACCCGCCTTTATCGTCTATCGTCTTTGTGGACTGTGATTGTCAGTTGCACAGCTTGAGCATCAGATGCCGTTTGCTCTGGTAGACACAATGCCATTGATGTTCCGTGTTGGCGATTTTGGTATACAGCTCCACTATCCATGAGTCCTTTCTTCTCGTAGTGGTGATGTCTTGCTGAGGCCTTCAGATGATTGCTCCCTGCAGGAGTCCCGTTCAACCACCATCATCACACCTTGTCCCTTTGCTGCAGCACCAGAAAAGGGTTCGATTTGGGTCTCCTAACCAGCCAACAGAGTCCGCGTGCCTTCGTTTGAACTGGCCCTCAAGGCCGGCAATGAGATGTTGTTCTGCCGTCCACCAACATTTGCTCTTTCTGAGTCCAGCTTCCGCTCACACCTCAATCTGGCTGCTCAATACCAGGCCCATCTCCACACACAGTAATCCACACAATTCGGCGGCGTGACATTCGTGGTACGTCTCACGAGTTCGCAGTTGCATCTAGAGGGCTCGTTGTTGCTAGAACCACGCACGGTGGTGGTGGTGATGGTCGGCAGCGGCTGGGTAACGGTGATGAGGGTGTTCGGCTGTTGATATCCCTTTACCGCCTGGGTTGACGCGGCGAAGAAGAGGAGTAGAATCACCGTGAAGATCGTGGGTGTCGCCTTGTTCCGCACCATTCTCGCCCAGGTCGCTCACTCGTTTCAGATGCACCGTGGTCCTGGAGTCTGTGATGGGTTGATTGTGTGATCGCGCCGGGGATAAGTTTGCTGATCCTGTGTCAAAGGCGATACCATCTGAGGTGAACGGCTGATGAAAGAAATCTGGTTCTGTTACCTGACAACTCATAAAGGGGCATCGCCTTCACTGAAAAGCACGAGAGAGAGACGCGTCGCTGCCGCACCGCGCACACGTCTCAAAGCTCGTCAGGCCAGTGAAGAATATGGGTCCAAAATCCCTTCACGCAGTGGCTGACCGTCATTCATGAATTGAAAATCCTGCTATAAAGCAACTCGTGTCTTCCCACCCAGAGATCCATAGATGGGACTACCTGTCCCGCCTCCTCCGGCCTCATCAGCCAGACTTTTTCCAAACAGCCACTCAATAGCTCTTGCAATTCTTTGGATGCCAGTATGTTTTGTGCCATATAAGGTCCCATGACGGACGCCCGAACACCAGCGCTAATGATTGCTTTGGAGTGGTTGAGAAGGAACAGATAGCATGTCTCTTCTAGGTTGAGGCCTAAGGTATGACAGATGACTCCCCAAACAGGGGCAAGATGTCCGTTCACAGCGGCAATTTGGTGAGGGTCATTACTGGACAGTCCGCCAGGAGATAGAGCTGAAAGTTTCAAGTCTCGAGCAAAAACTTCAAGGGCAGTGATACCCTCAAGTTCGTCCCCTTCCTCTTCATGCCGGACCTTTGCAGTGGGAGCAAAGGCTTTCTCCCAAACACTCAACAGTGCACGGCCTTGAGCGACGCTTGCTCTCCTTGCGACGTTACAGGCCGTGCTCGCATCAAGATCGTTATCGAGGTCCATGAGCGCCAATGGATCACGAAATGCAGCAAGCACGTACGGAATGTTTGTGTAAGCCATTGACTGGACGGACAGCTTGAGAAATTTGTGGAAAAGGGAGAGATTTGTCTGCCCAGGCGCAGGGATTTCTTGTTTGATATGAGCCAGGAAGGATTCCAGACCGCTGGAGTAGGCGAATGATCCGAGAGGAAGGGCTGAGTCGGAAAGAAGCATGAGGTTGTGCATCGAGGTCCCTACCGGAAGAGTGACGGGCACAGGAAACAGCAGGCTTCCTCCATCCCCACGAGGATCTGAAGCCGATGTTGAGCTCGACCTTTCAATGCGTCGAAGGAGGGCTTTAGTGGTTTGCAGTTGGACCTCGAGCTCCAGGACTCGGGCGCGGAGAGCCTCCGCGTCGTCCACTTTCATAGCATCATCAGCCAGAAAGATTTTACTTTTTAGGCTGTACCTTGGATGACAATAGTCACGGAAGTAAAGGTTAGTTATGACGGGGATGAGCAGAGTATGTAGGGTATGCGTTTGAGCTATGGAGACCAGCTGTGATTTGATGGTCCACACGTCACAAGCTCCGACCATTTTCTCCAACCAGCTGCGCTTCATACAAACAACCATCAAGAACGTCGACTGCATCTACATGTGTTCGACAGCCATCAGAAAGGGTCTTTGACCCTCCTTTCCTTTCTTTATCACCATGTCCGGCAGGCATATACTTGATGCTCTTGCCTTGCTTAGTGCTTCGCGGAATATCGCAGCGAAACATGTCGATATTCGACTTGCTCAAGCCCGGCTCTATGGCCAATCCTCCTCCGTCATCAAGGCTGTAAGGACCAAAGGCCTCCCAATCCTAGCTACATCGGTGTCACGATTCGGCTCCTCTTCCCAACCCCTTTCAAAATCACCCAGCGAGGGTATCGACCAAGACCTCTTCTACACGAGATCAGACAAAGGATCTCAAACCCAGGCAAACTCTCGCAAAAGCTTGAACATTGAGCAGGCCCAGGCGAGGAGAACACCACTGCCAGATGGGACAATACCACCACATGACAGCTCCATTGGAGCAGAGGAAGGCGATGGAATAACTTTCAATCAAGTCCCTACGGGAGAGACACCGCAGCATCCACTCGAGTCTGGACATACTCAAGACCTCAAGTTCCGTTCGTCTACGAGACCGAATCTCCCTGGTACGAGGTCTGTCGGGGATCTGTCTCCGGATGAGGCGAGAGAAGCTCAAAGACAATCCGAAGACCAGATTCCCGCGAATTCAGCCGAACCCCCTTCGCCAGAAGAAAATACTCGGGAATTTGGAGTGGGACAAGAGCAGGATGTCTTCTACCAGCCACCAGGAAGCGTTAAGCCAGTACTATCTGCCCTGCCGCGGGTTCGCGTTCCCAAGATCGAAAATGACGTACAGGAGGGCGATTCACACATCGAACCTGGTCTCAATGCGGACGTCTACTACTCTGGCTCTAAGCATGAGGCAGGCGATGAAGACGAGCCTACGGAGGAACAGCTATCTAGGCTATTTCGCAACCCCAGGAATGCGAGGACTTACGGGCAAAAGGCACGATACGCGCCAGGGGGAGTCTCAGCGAGACGATTCCATAGCAAGTGTGTTACGCAGCAGAAGGCCTCCGACAAGGATGCAGAAAGCCTTGAGAAACTTGGGGCCGAGCTTGCTAAAGACGCCCAGAAGATCAATGTAATTGAGCGTGCCTATCACTGGTCGATTTTGACTGATCAACTGACAGATAACCTAGTCGCAACAACCTCAGCCTCCACGACCGTATGAGATGCGTGAATCAAAGGTGCCAGCATCCAGGATGGGCCGAATATTTGAATTCGGAGGACTCGCAGCGTCGATGGCTTTTGGAGCTGTCAGCGAGGGTATCAGTCGCTCAGGGGGTCCCAATAGCTCGGTGATGTTGAGTGCTGCAAACATGGAACGTCTTGTCGCGAAGTTGTCCAAAATGCGAGGTGCCGCCCTCAAGTTAGGTCAAATGATGAGCTTCCAAGATTCCAAATTGCTCCCAAAGCCCATTCATGATGTGCTGCAACGCGTCCAAGACAGTGCGGATTACATGCCTGCCTCACAGAGAGACGCAGTCATTGCCGCTGATTTGGGTCCCAATTGGCGTGATCGGTTTTTTGAGCAGTTCGAGGAGAAGCCTATGGCCGCCGCCTCCATTGGCCAGGTTCACGGGGCGATATTGAAAGACGGCAGGAGAGTTGCGGTCAAGGTGCAATATCCCGGCGTGGCGGAGTCGATTTCCTCTGATCTCAACAACTTGTCTTTGCTACTTACTGCCTCTCGTCTGTTGCCCAAAGGATTGTACCTGGAGAAAACTATTGCCAATGCCCGTACCGAGTTGGCCTGGGAGTGCGACTACGTCCGCGAGGCTGAATGCGCAAAGAGATTTCGAGAGCTCTTAGCAGATGAACAGGACATCTTCACCGTCCCTGAGATCATTGACGAGGCATCAGGCAAACGAGTCCTGACCATGGAGAGAATGGGAGGGATCCCAGTCACCCGAGTCCGAAACTTTACGCAAGAGCAGAAGGACTGGATTGGATCACAGATTCTACGACTCTGTCTGCGTGAGATCACCGAGTTCAGATACATGCAGACCGATCCCAACTGGACCAATTTCCTCTACAACTCGGAAACAGACAGGCTGGAATTACTTGACTTTGGTGCGTCAAGAGAATTTCCTGAGAAGTTCATTCAACTCTACATCAAGACCCTCATCGCGGCGTCGAGAAAAGACAGGGACGCGTGCAGAGATTTCTCCATCCAGCTGGGCTACCTCACTGGTTATGAATCAAAAGCCATGTTGAACGCCCATATCGATTCAGTCATGACTCTGGCCGAACCTTTTATGGATTTCAGTCCGGACGTCTATGACTTCAAGGATCAAACCATTACTGACCGGGTTCGGGCCCTGATCCCTGTCATGTTGAGAGAAAGGTTGGCACCTCCGCCAGAAGAGACATACAGTCTCCATCGGAAGCTGAGCGGAGCCTTCCTGCTTTGTGCACGACTGGGCAGCCGAGTTCGATGCAAGGACCTGTTCGAGCAGGCGCTTGACAAAGCTGGGATCCATTAGACCTTGCGAGTCGATCAGAATACTAAAGTCCTTGGGCGGCGAATCTTGACCTCTCCAAAGTCTCTCCGTTTACAGGCATGAGCATCCCGCCACCACTTGACCTAAGCTATAACTTGGCCATTCTGAGCTGGTAGGTGTGCAATCCTGAGCACGACTTCACCTAAAGTTCACAGTCACCGGTTCACAGATTTCGTGGATGCAAAACGAGCGAGGACATCAAGTTATAGCTGACCGGCCTGGATCGACTCGGATTCCCTGAATAGTCAGAATGTAACTTGATATGGGAGGAGAATGTACAGTAGATTACTATTCACAACTCTTTTGGATCGAGCTGAACCCTAGTCGGTCTACCTGTGATTGTGGAATCTACTCGGTAGTTGTATTTCTAATTCCAATCATCTCCTTGGAGAGCCTTGGGCAAAGTGGAATACGGCACTTCAAACAAGTGGCCGTGGTTTCTGCACCTGCATCTTTGGCAGCATTCCGAGCGCGTTCATCTCCTGATACATCTCGAACGTACTCTCCATGGTATCTACAAACCCTGTCCATCCCAGTCGGCGTGCCTATTTTTGAGAGTAGTCAGTCAACCATCAGAGCTTTTGGGGGGCGGGCAGCACTGCTGATATATATCTCATATCACCGTGATCACCCACCTTATTCATGGAAAGGGGCCCAAAGACGACAAACATGACGTCGGCGATCAAGAAATTGGCCTCAACGTCCAAAAATGGATCGAACTTCAAGTTTTCCCTCTGCATGATCTCTTTCCACGCCTTGTGGTTCTCGGGATCCTTTGCCCACTCCAAGATGGAAAACGCAATCTTGGTCGATTGAGGTGGACCGTATCTAGATTATTATTATTATTACTTTCAGTCAGTAACAACCAATTGAGTAGACAAGTACGAAGACTTACCCCATGGGTGTATCTTTGCCGCCCCCGACCTTGAACTCTTGCCAGCCAGAATCGTCTTCGCTGGGCGGCTGCACTCCCTTCTGGACTCCAAACCATCTCACAAGCTCGTGGAAGATGCGGTCCCACGAGATGGGGCTGGTGTCCTGGCTGTTGAATGCTTCATTGCGACATTTGTCCTCGAGAATGGCCCACTCGCTGAGGTAGCCTGTCAGAAGGGCGCTCCCGTGGTGTGCACAGTACTGTTGCCACAGCTCCCAGGTGCCTGAGAAGGCGAGGGCAGTTCCACGCTGAGCAGCGACAGCGGCGAAGACGGCAAATGCGTACAGCCCGTTCATTTGCGTCGTCGACGACGTTCCGATAATGAACGGTGGCCGGATGATGTTCCACTCGACGTTGTTCGAGGCGCAGTACTCGAAGAGGAGGTCTTCCTGGGGGTAATAGAAATTGGGCTCGAGATGTCGAGGCGGAGGGTCAGATTCGACGTTGGGAGTTCGAGCTCGTCCGAGGTGACTGCCATAGTATTTTGCCCCGTTCTGGAGGAGGAACCGTTTGGGTTTGATGCTGGTGTGGCCCAAAGCCTGGAGGAAATTGGACAGCATGGCGACATTGACGTCTACCAGCTGCTGGTGGTTCGACCACATGACGTTCCCGTCCTCGGGCTTTGGCTGCAGATAGGCATAATAGAAGATGTATCGTACATCCGCATGCTCCAGGCCCGAGTTCAAAAGAGTCGCAATCTCGCCTGGATCCGACTGGAGTAGATCACAACTAATGTGGTGGATTCGACCATGGGCGTCCGCGGGGAGCAGTTTCATCATCTCTGGCGGTATGGGGCGTCTAGACAGGGTGTAAATCCTCGACCATCGCTGAGGCGACTGCAGAAGCGCACGCAGGGTGTTGAAGCCAGAAATGCCATTGGCCCCTGTGATCAAAGCCGTAAGTCCAGTCAACTGGGGGTCGAACTGCGGCAAATTGTGGTAGATGCCCACATTCCGGACGGGGTATTGTGAGGATGACATTGTTGAGAAGAAGAAGAAGAAGAAATCCTTGGTATAATAACTCGTTGCCGCACTCTCTCGACAGTCTCTTCTCCTTTTTCTTCTTCGTACCGTACTGGATATCGATAGACCGCTTTCTGGGTGCCCATTCTTGCCTCTCTCCAATGCAGAATGCAGGTATTTAAAGTCATATCGCTGGACATTGAATACTGCTTTGCTTCAACGAGATACTCGGCTCTATCACTCCCCCGGATGCTGGGGGAGTTTATTGGTCTGGGGGCGGG
>NW_019173796.1:0-81632 GCF_001646965.1 Fonsecaea nubica | reverse complement strand
TCGTCCTAGCCTTCGACTTCCCCCCCTGGGCCACCCCCCCTGCCCACCTCCCGAACAAGAAGCCAGGAAAAAGAGGCGCGCCCAGGAAGGACCCCTCAAGACGAAGCGTGACTGAGACATAAAATGATCCTGTCAGCCGTAAAATTACCGCAGGCTCCGCTCAGCGCCGAGCCAACCGGACACGACAGGGACAAAAGGGAGAAATTACTCCCTCGCGGAGCAGGCCGCCGAGGAGGGACAATATTAGACTCTAACAAGAGCAGTCACCGTAGACGAACCCTCCCAGGCATGTTTGTAAGAGGAGGACCGGCAACAAGGGCAGAAAGTATAAGCGACGAGTTCCTAGTCCAGCAACGCGAACTCTCCCCCCGCCAGTTGAAGGATAGTCGCCGCCGGAATAGCGCAGATTGAGAGGGGAGGAGATGCACAGGGATGCACAAGCACCACAAGGATGTTTAGGGAGGTCCAGGAAGGGCATGGGTGGTGTCCAATCGCTTCCACACGCATTTTGTTGCGCAATGGCAAAAAACGTGCGGGATGCCGAGGAGATCCAGGGGCTCAGATTGGACAGGAAGATGGTCGACAAGCCCAGTCCAGCTAGCGACCCTACCCTCGGCGACAGCACCGCACAGGGCGGGAAATGGGGACTGGCGCAGCCTAGGCGCGCACTGAAGACCAGAAAAACTTGAAACTGACCCTCCACTCCAACGCCACAAAATAACCCTCACTGACCTCATAACGTGCGACTCATGACGATCAGCGTTTTTTGGCCTCGGGACCCTATCCATGCCTCCGACGAGTGGGAATGCGCAAACTCTGAAAAAACAATTTGTCTAAGAGGAAAAACAACGCGAGCACTAACTTGTGGAGGGGAGGGGGAATCGCAAGAGAGCCCGCAGGCGGCTTGCAGGACGTCGGGGCCTTGGCTGCAACCCTTGTGGCTAGTTACGTTATGTATATTCAGCAGCTGACAGAGATAACAGGCTGAGACTCAAACAGCAAAAGGAAAGACCATGCAGAAAGAGATCATCTTCCTACAGGAGTATCACATTCCACCAACATGCACAAGCCGACCTTTGTAAACGAGGGTGTGGGTTGCGATGGGCCCCCAATGTGGACTCTTTTCAGCACCCGGTTCGCAATGTCCGCCCCCTCCCACAATCGGTGATTGTTGGCCATTGGACCCTCCTGTTCAGCAATGTCAGAACCCATATGGGGGCCCATAAGACTCCTCCCATCCTACACATGGGGTCTTGAGGCAATAATTCGCTCATAGCGGGCTTGGAAAGACGCGAAAATCCATAATTATGAGTGACAGGAGCGAGTAACGAGTAGTGGTCGACCCATACACGGCGCACACATGACTCTGCGCTCTTTTCCCCAGTAAGATTTTGGATCTAAGTTACGAGTACGAGTACCCGAGTACATACCTGCGTGCGTGTGTTTGTTGTGCGTGGGTGCAAAAGCACTAAAAAAAATAGTAGGACAAATCCGAAGATGTAAGATACCTAGGTAAATACGAAGAAGATGGTGTGTGGGTCTCGAACAATAAGAAATCTGCACGCATACATAGAAATTTGTTCACGGGGTTGTTTGCTCATAGCCAGGCAGTGCCAGTGTGTTGGTGGCCTCCTTTTTCAATCAGCCTTTCGCATCGGATACGAGTACATGTTGCGTTGCTGCGACGCCAAACTCCAATCAGGAACGGTCGCGGTTCTTGTCGTGATAGGCGACACCAGATAGTCGCCTCTATCCTTCCCCCACAAAATGGAGATGTCTATGAGTAGACACAATGACGCTTGGTAGACTTCTGAAAACACCAACTGCACCGAAGCGACACTCAAGTCGAAATGTTCAACAGCTTATCAGTGTGTCGTAGCAATCTACCTGAATATCTACTAAATATCTTCCACGCTTGTGATTTCCAGCTTTTCATTGTCCTTTGGCGCAGTCAACTCAACTGTATCGCATGCTGCATCTGCCAGCCTGTCGAGAGCCCATCCAGCGCGATCTGTCAGTCCTTGGATGAAATAGCTAAGACAGTGCTGTCTGTCCGATAATAAAGGAGGCAGTCCCTTTTTCTCTCATTCTTTTGTTGTCATGCACATCTCCCTGTCCCTTCTGCCTCAAAAGACCTGGATATGTCCCTCCCTTTGTTCGTTGTGCTGTACTCGCCGAATAGTCAGGCTTGTGGGTACCAAGGGAAAAGTGTGTGACCGTGTGTCAACTGTTTCAGGGACATTCACAATCTGGACGGTGTCTCCTTCTCCCCTTCTTCGACCAGTGTGCGTAGTATGAAGACCAGCTTCGACCCAGTTATCAGACGTATGATTCCAACTCTTCTTTGTCGTAGACCCCAGGGCTTCTTTTCAGGCGTTCTGACGAATAATCGCTGGCTCGTGCATTGGACATCGTGCATCTTGATTCTCTCTGTTTAGCACCTCTGTAAAGAACCAGGAGGGTCTCGGCACGACACTTCGGTTACCTGCATCCGTCGTGATAGCATTCTTGTTGTGCATTTCGCCTCGCAGCGCAGGCCATATCGAGTAGTGCAAACAACCTGCTTTGTAAACACCGAGCGCGCCAGCACGTATGTCGGTCAAAAGTGCACCCGTTCCATGAGGCTGTGGAGCGAGATTATTGCGTGGCACGCACGCGTGGGTCGGCATCGGACAGAGCCTTTCGAGCTCTCCCCAGATTTCGACCATTGTCGGGCTGTATCGGACAACAGCCTTACGCTAAGTGGCAGGCAAGGCAGGTAAGCCGCACGAGGCTCGAGGCTCGCACCACCACAAAAACAACGCTAGTCCCTAATTCGGCACAAGCGTGAACTCGGCTTAACCAAAGCATCACTTGCCGTTCGGTCGCGGGTCTCTCTCACCATCTTTCATCTTTCGGAAGCACGGCATCATCTCTTTCTTGCTCCAACGCGTTGGACAAAACGATGGCAGGACCAACTGGTGGTCGCGACCAACCTTCCCATGATCCGACAGGCAATTTCACCGGGTCTGGCTCCTCGCATTTCGGTTCATCTTACTACCCTATCGACACTGAGCTGACCAGCATGTCACCCAACTACTCCATGCCTCCTTATGCGCGACCGATGGAAGAGGGAGTATCTTCAGTCGACAAGATCAACCATGAAGGCGTAAACAATGGCATACCTCTGGGTCCAAATGGCGCTGCAGCCTCCTCTGTGACCGATCCCGCGATGGCCCCTCCGCAGACACCACACCAGGCAACCTTTCCAGTTGGCGCACGGTCAAGCATGGATGCATCCTCTGAGACACCCCAAGACCCTCAAACGGGCGATAAGAGAAAGCGTTCAAAGGCTTCCCGTGCATGCGACGAATGTCGTAGAAAGAAGGTGCGATCACAATCCTCAGAGCAAAGACCCTGACAATCATTCTTTGGTGCTAACCTACCTCCCTTTCAGGTCAAATGTGATGCACCCACTGAGGCGGACGGCACCCCAAAGACATGCACAAACTGCCAGAAGGCTGGTGTGAACTGCGAATTCGAGCGCAAGCCCATGAAGCGAGGTCCTTCCAAAGGGTCAGTTGTTTCGTTGATGAAGCTTGTCTCGCGACGTCGCTGGCGATGGAAGACTAACACGTGACACAGATATATCAGCGCGCTGGCAGAACGAGTTCACGGACTGGAACAAAAACAAAGACAGTCACTGGATGCCGGTCCTGCAGGTTTCGTCGAGAGTTTTTCGCCTGATGAGCCAAGTGGTCCAGGTTTTAATCGTGCTTCTTCTTTCTCCGCTTCCCAAACCGTCAGCCCTTTCTCCAGGGCCGAATTTCAACGAGATCGCATTCCAAGCACTGGCGGTTGGGGTATCACCTCGATTGCTCCTAATCTTCGATCGCGTGCTATTGGAAGCCTCGCCATCGCTCCCAACGAGACTCTTCCTGCTGCGATTCCTGACGAAGAGTCCAACCCGAAGTCTGAATTCCAAAATTCCTCCAAAACACTTTCCAGTGACATCGACAACTCTCATCGCGCCAAACGTCCACGCATCCTCGGACCCAACGACGACTTGCCACCCATTAAGATGGAGCATCCGTTTTTGGCCAAGTACTACGAGCAATATCATCCGCTCTTTCCATTGCTTCCGGAAAATAACGTTATTGATGCGGTGGTCAGCGGCGCCGAAAATGAGGTGCAACACGCGCTTGCAGTCGCTGTCGACCTGTTGCCAGACCTCAGAGCCGGACTCACTGTCAATGGTACCCACGATTCCTCCTTGAATCACGACCTGGACCCAGCCATCAGCCGCCCGACTCCGACCCTTACCTCTACCTACTTTGCAAACTTCGACAAGTTGCTGGACTATCTCTGTGGTGGAACCTATGGTTCACCAGCAGATCATTCGGTGGAAACCAATCTCTCAACGGCGTGGGCTTGTGCCTTGGTCTCGGTCACCTGCGAGAATGATGTCAAACATCTGGGAGGTGATGAAGACAAGTCCAAGCTACGCCTGCTTAACCACAGTCGACTCATCTTGACGCACCTGCGCGATGTTTCCGCTCATGGTACGATCCCCAGCATTTTCTCCGCCCCGGTCGACTTCATCCATACAGTCAACCTGGCTATGAACTGCGTCCTTGTCCTGAGCAAGTTTCACTTCTTGAGCATCGCTCTTAATCCAGCCGAAGTGACTAACCTCCAAAACCTCTCGACCCGACACCTCAATTACCTGGGGCTTACCGTCGAAGCAACGTACATGCAAACCGGCGTAAACCAGCTTGACCTTCTCTCCGAGGTGGTCCTGCCTCGCAACAATGCTGGTGTAGAGTCGAGACTCAATCAGAAGATGTTTTTGCAGCATGCCTTCGAGGTCCACCTTCTCATGTTTGATGAAACTCTCCGAGACTCGGCGATTGTCAAGGAGTTCCACTGGTTCTTGGAGGTGATGCTCAGCCCGTATCAACCACAGACGCCTCCGTTCCCTTCCATTGTTCTCGAGCGTGCCGTCAATCTGGCCCAGGTCCTCATTGAAGACGCAAAGTCGACCTCTAATGCCCCCCGGTACAATCCTCTTGACCTACACACCTGGTCTGTGGCAGCGATCACTCTGTGCGAGGTCGTCACCGATGTGAGCAGTAGGCAAATGGCCGATTATGCACGCAACCACCTTCAGAATTTGCGCACGGAGCTCCAGAAGAAGTCGGATGCACTGCACAAGCACTATGACTTTGAGTGGTTCTATGGCGAAAAGATGAAACACTGGACTGACGGGCTCATTGCGATGATCGACTACGTTCTGGTACGTCCTTCTGCGGCCGACGAGAACAGAAGCAGCACTGTGATGTTGGTCCCGAACTTCGCAGAGATGATGGAGAGAGGGTGGTTGCGAGCTCTTCTTTTCTTTGCAAACAACTGAGCGCTTCTTTGCCTCGTGGAAGAATCGAACTCTTCTTTAGTCGACCAAAGAATCGAGATCTTCTTTCCTTTGCAGAAGAATGAGAGATGCCTCTGACATTCGACATGGAGGAATGTTGGACAGATGGTGAATACGCGTTACGTGCACATACATGTACCATAGTGAGCTGGATTATTTCCCAACAGTGAGGGGGCCATACGTCTCCACGGCATCGAGACACCAAGTCGAACAGACATTTTGCAGGAGCTGGTTTTACAAGACAGAAACATGAAGTGAAAAATGAATTGTGTCAAGAAGACAGAGACACTATGACTGAGACATTATTCAACTCCCTTTTCCCAGTCCACCACGTCTCTCCTCCTGCTGATTTTGTGTTTCTGTTTTTTCATCTTCTCTCATGCGCTGCTGCCTTTCGACGAGCCGTGGATGTGTGTGTAGGAGGCGACCGAGAAAGATGAGTTTTCTTTGCTAATAATGCCAAAGTGAAATCTGATTCGACTCGATCCCAGCAAACTGCACCAGGTCGTCAAGGATGAATGGCTGACCTCAACCGACGCTTCAAAGTATCCTGATCCCACGTCTCTGCCACCTCATCGTCTTTGTCTCGAGAGCGCAGGCAACTGTTGATTCACCTTGCGTGCCCTTCGAACGAATGTATGTCAGATATCGGAGGTCGCCGCCCACGGACATATCCCGACAAGGCCCTTAGTCGATTGTAACGCCAGGAGAGTGTACCCAGGCCCGTGAAAGCTGCTGCCTAAGGCAAGGCATCATCATTACAGTTATTAGGCCGTCGAGGGATATAAAAGAGAGAGAGAAATATGGTTCTGTCGCCCAGGTAGAGGCCCGTGGTTCAGAGGAAGAGTTGGTACAGCAAAAGCAATCATGTCGACCACATCGCTAGTCGAGCAGCAGCAGCAGCAGCAGCAGCAGCAGGAGCCGGGTTTCGTGAAGCTGGAGCTTCGAACTGCTTACGGGCCCGTCTATCGTAACGTGTCGACGAACCCGCCGCGAGATGCCCGGCCGGACGAGATCCCGTTGATCGATCTCAGTCCCATCTCCGGCGACTTCGAGGCACGCAAGGCTCTCGCCCAGACCATCAAGCACGCGGCCGAGAACACGGGCTTCTTCTACATCCGCAACCACGGCATCCCTGAATCCACGGTCGACGCTGCACTAAACGCAGCGAAGACCTTCTTCGCACAACCCGAGGACAAGAAGATGTTGGTGTCTAAGTCCCTGGGGAAGTGGTACAATGGCTATTCAGGAAAGATGACGGCCATGGCCAGTCCCACGGAAGGATGTGAGTTGTCGTACCCCTTTTCTCACTTTATTGAGGCCGAGACTTTTGCTCCTGTCAAATGATTTCTTGATCTTTGTTTTGACTGGAGCATACGCAGTGGACTACCGTGAATCCTTCTCGTGGAGATATGAGCCGCAATACGACCCAGACCCGAAGGACCCTGACGCCGTCCCGCCAGAAGTCCAGCCGTATATCCGCGGCGAGAACTACGTCTGGGAGGGCACCGACCACCTGCCCGGGTTCAAGAGGGACTGCATCGCCTACTGGCAGGAATGCCTCAAGCTGGCGCGGCGGCTGGTCCGCATCTTCGCCCTCTGCCTCGACCTGCCCGAGGACTACTTTGACGCCGTGACGACGTACCCGGGCAGCGACGGCGTCTTCAACTACTACCCTCCGACCATGTCGTCGGCCGAGAAGAAGGACGCCGTCGAGAGCCAGGACGTCGGCCTCGGCTCCCACACCGACCTCCAGTGCTTCACGCTGCTGTGGCAGGACATGAACGGCGGTTTGCAGGTGCTCGGCCGCGACGGCCAGTGGATCAAGGCGACACCCGTGAAAGGCACCTTTGTCGTCAACATCGGCGACTATCTGATGCGCTTGACCAACGATCGCATGAAGTCGACCGTGCACAGAGTCTACAACCGATCCACGATCGACAGGTACCTCTCTTCCTCCCACCTTTCCTTCTTCTTCTTTTTCTTGTCATTCTATTCTTTCGTTCTGCTAGCTTGGATGGATGTATCATGTTCCTTCCTTCCTTCCTACATGGGTCCTCTCTCTCACTGTTCTAACCCCTTTTCTTTCTGCAAGATATTCGATGCCCTTCTTCTTCGGCTTCAATTTCAACGAAAAGTGCGGAGTCCTGCCTAGCTGCGTCGACGAGGACAACCCGCCAAAGTACGAACCCATCTCGTGTGGCGACTGGTGCCAATTGAGATTTCAGCAGGGCGACATGGACAAGGATAAGGACAAGAAGGTGGCTGCTGTGTACTGAGTGAAGCGAGATGAGATGAGATGACAGGTCGGGTGCGCTGCTAAGTAAGGATGATGGATCCACGGCCCACAAAGAATTGAAAAGGGAGGTAGGTTATCGGGAAACATAACTTCTCTCGACAAGCAAGTATAACATTGAAAATTTGTCTCAAGATACTTTTTTAATAAGCATGGCACATGGATTCGGGGCAAAGAGAGAACTTCTCAGTCCCGTCCTTGTCGCCAGGATTCCAGCCAACTTTGTCCTGTCCCCTATTTGAGCCCTTCTGGAGCCTTGTCGTTGGCCTCACCAATATCCAGTGCCACCAAAAACCGGCTGACCATGTTGTAACTCGCAACCGTAGCCGTAATCTCAACTATCTCCTGGTTACTAAAACCTGCGGCCTTGACTTCGTCAAACAGGCTCTGGGGGACAGTGACCTCTCGAGTCATGGCGTCCGCATATCTCAAGACGGCCCATTGACGGTCATCGAGCGCTCCCTTGGAGGTCGGGTGCAGCTGTTTCACCACCGACAATTTCTCTTCCGAAAAGCCAGGAGATTTCGAGAGGATTGGGGCATGAGCATTCCATTCGAACCAGGCACGGTTGATCAAGGCAGGACGGCAGATGGCGATCTCGCGGATGTCGTCTGGCAGGGAGTTCTTTGTCCGCACCGCGCCGAGGAGGGCGTTCCACCCTGGTAAACTGGTCAGCGTAGAACAATCTGATCAAGAGGCCGGTGACAACAAACCATCTGCGATCTTGGGAGCATGCAAAAGAGTTAAATCCAGCGAAATCAGGCCCATGGCACCCCGGCGTGCTTTGACCCGCTCCAGCACCTCTTGGTCCTCTGGGGAGAGGTTTGTTGGAGGGTTGGGTACATAGTCGAGACGCATGATGTCCAGAAAATTGAGATTCTCCTTACCGATAGGTTTGGGTCTTGTAAAGAAGAGCGGTTGGTTTCTAAAGAGTCAAAGTGTCTCCCACTCAAGCAGATTGCGAAATATGAAGACTCTTCCATTGATCAATGCTCCGAACACAAGTACCCCGCCACCACCGCAGTCCGCAGACGACGGTACCCGAGCTTGACCGTGTGCGGGGAGGAATATTGGCTGTCATTTAGTTTCTCCAACGGCGGAACAGCCGCGCTTCAGTGGGGTTATTTGGGAGAAGGGGCTCGAGCGTGATGTGTGGTGTTGGGGTTACCAGTGAACTCTGGATATTGCTCTTCCAGGGGGTCTATTCGATTCTCCCGGTGTGACGTGAGGCCGTGTGGTTTGATAGTTATCATCAGGGATAGTGAACGAGGAGATCAGCGTGGGTAGGTAAGTGGTAGAAAATCGATCAGGCTGCGCAGACTGTGACTTGGATGGCTAGTTTCTAGGGTGCCAGTCAGTGTCTGCGGTGGTTGATGCTGTGGGAATTGTCAGCAGCCCGGCTTCCCGCCGCGCTTTTTGTCCCCAGCGTCGCCCATCTTCAGTGGACAAATAGCAGTTCAACCCAGGCTCTTATTCTCATCTTTCTCTTCTCACGGGGTTTCCAATCTCACTTCTATAATGACTGAAGCTCTGGCAAACGTCGTACAAGCAGGTTTCCGGCGGTGATCCCCGAAGTTGGCCAGCGTGAGACAGCAGCAGGTAAGTCCTCGTGCGGATCCAAACATTCTTGATGGGGGTTTAAGCTAGCCAAGTGAACTGGGATCAAGAGCTTGGTGTGTCTATTCGATTTGTCCTGAAGCAAGCCGGCCTGCAGAACCTTGGGAAGACGGAACGAATGGCTACGGCATCGGCCAAAGAAAAGACATAAAACACTCCGAATCAGCTTATCTTGTTTGAAAAGGGAAGGACTGTGGTGACCGTTGAAACCGAGGGCAAGCAATGCGCAGATCGGAAGATCAAAAGAGCACAAGTTGGCGCGCCCTGTGAGGCGCAGTTGATTTTCCCCGAGTCCGCCGCAACCTAAGCTTCGAAGCGCTATACAACTTCTCATTTGCCCAGTAGCGACTTGATCCGTGCGACCGCGCACGACACTCGATGACAACCGAAAACTAACCACCATCCCAACGACCTACTTCGCTTCCGGGAGATGCCTGAATTATTGCTAAACATCAAGACTTGATCACTTTTCCAGCCAAGCTAAAGTTTTGGCACCTCCTGACTCGAAGAGTGCGAACTTGATCGTCCAATCCTCCACCCTCACCTCATCTTTGTCCCTGGGTGCGCCATCACGAGACAAGGCCAAACACCCTCCCCCATCTTACCGTCTTGAGCCATCTCACTCTCCAAGCCATCGCTCTTGCGTCACGTCGGATTGTCCACTCACTGCATCGCTCCTCACTCGTCCTCCTTGACTTGTTATCACCTCGGAAGACCCTATCACCCCCTCCCCTCCCGCCCGTTCCTATCGAACCGGACAGAAACATCGTGCCTACCTACGACCCAACTGCTTTGCGCCTACTTAAGCCCGTCCCTCCCCAGACCCAAATCTTCGACAGCCCATATGCCTGGAATTCGTATGTGTCTCTTCTGAATCTCCTACTTCGAACCCTTGTCCCTCCGGTGGCTCGGATTAGTTTTGCCATACCAGATCAAGATCAACAGTCCTTTCTAATACAAATCGCTTAATCATAGCCCTCGACGCAATGGACAAGCTCAAGGCTCTCTTCAGGCGCAAGAAGGATAAGGAGAGCAGCGCCGCTGCCACCAAGACAGATACCAATGGTGCTGCCGCCACTGCAAAGCCGACAACTACAGACACCGCCGCTGCACCCGCTTCCAGCGAGGCGGCCGCTCCTCCTGCCCGTGAGTATATCCCCAGTCGTCTCAAATCCAGCAGTCCTGACTCTCTCTACATAGCCACTGGTACGACTGATGCTCCAGCGGCCACTGATAAGCCAGCCGATCCAGTTCCGGCCAACACTCCCGCTGCGACGTAGGGTGCGCCCGCTACAGACAGACACGATGCTTGACGGATGACTCAGAGCCTCAATTTTCTCACACCATCCGCCGCCGGTTGTCAAGATGCGCGCAACCGATATCTTGTCGAGCCTTACGCCCTCGTTGTTCACGCGGCTACTGCCTCCAAACACCCTCACGGAGTCGGCCCATTTTCGCAAGTTTAGCTCTGTCCTTCAGTTTTGTCCCCGAGCGTCTAATTACCCATTATACCCCTTTTTGACGCCACTACGAACCTTGCAAATTCGACGATACCCTTTGTTCTTCAACAATTCATTCCCTAAATTAGCAAACAAATGACCGCAGTTGGGCTAACGGGCCGGGAAGGATGGTCGGAAAATATTGCGTTTCGTGCACCCTTGAGCAATTGAGATACCCCTGCCGCGTCTGTCTCTGACAAGCAGATAGCGAAGCAGTATGATCCGAGTTCAGAGATACCCCCAAGTCCTTCAGATAGTTGCCCTCCTTTTTCGGGCCTTTAGCATAGGAAACAACAATTGGCGTTTTCCATAATCATTAATTCCCATTTTCATATATGCTCCGAAAAGTCATGTGTCCAAGGCCTCATCTTCCAATGAAAAGAATTGTAGATATACACTGAAGCCGCCTCTCCATGACAAGCAAAATCTCGCCATGATGACAGCGTTCTCTCAAAGTAATAATATCAATATGCCATGATCCGCACTCCCATACCATAGCCTACTCAGCGACTCAAACATATTTCAGGGATCTCTCTTTTCGCAGGATCGCATGTACTTCAGATCTTCCAGCACAAAGTTAAACCAGAGAACATATCGTTAGCTGGTAACTCCATGACTTCTAACGAGCCGCTGTTGCCTTGGGCGGGAAAGCTCCGGCCAGCCTCTCTCTGAATCTGAAGAATGTGTCGTCGTCCTTGTGAAGGGATACTCTCGGTCCAGCCATGTATTACCCTTGCGCCACGCTCTCATGTGATGGATGACTAAGGCCGACAACCTGCTCGGGTAAAATGACGCATGAGGCCACAATTCTTCAGTGAGTGAGTTGATGGCTGTCAATCGCCTTTACGGCAAGTTGACGTCCAGCGTGACCAGGACAGAGTCTCCTCCAGACTTTCCACCGTTACTGCTCATCCCAGTTCCGACAGAACTCTTACTTCGGAGAGACATGCCGCTTTTCGAGGTCGGTCGTGACGCTGGGTATATCCGTATCGAGCGCTTTGATTTGTCCCCGGGGATGAGGGACAGGAGGATGTCTTGATGTTGGGAGGATGAGGGGTTGGTCGCGGTCTGTTCGCCGACACTGGCGTGGCTGAGGCCATTGAGCTGCGGCGCAGACATGATCAGGGAGCGGTGGTGGTGTGGGAAGATCTCGACAATCTGGTCGCTGGCCCACCGGGCGATGCCGTCGAGAGCTTCTTGTTCGCGCTGGACTTCTTCCGGGCTCATCAGGTTCTGGGGGGGTACGCTGGATGCGCCCCATGTCCCGTAGCTGTGGCCGGCAGGGTATTCATCGTAGAGAAGTCGGGAGCGGTCGGACTGTCGGTAATTGTCTGTTAGCTGATGGCAACCAAAAGAGAGCCGTGACGTGGTTCACTTCGTGGCGCGCGACAGGGTGTAAGTGTGTTGGCTACATACATCATGATGACTGTGACGGCCGACGCCTAGACAGGAGAGGCAGACTCCCATACTGGCGGGAGATCGTTTGACATGAGAAAGAGACAGGGGGCCAAATGAGCATGGGCTATAACGATTGAGAGAGCGTGGTCATTTTGAACTTGCTGTTACCATTCACCCACGAATCCTGAAGGACTTGATTGCTGAAAGCAGGTCAGCAGCAAAAGAGGGTGACACTGGGGACAATGGACCGAACCGCCGCTGGAAAAGTGACTAGACAGCCACGTCATAAAAGTATTTCCGTTCCGACCCTAGTTTTGGCAGTTTTTCCGTCTCCTCATCTGGCCTCTCACATCTGGTGCCATCATTCTTTCCACCACTTGAGGTCCAGCACGTATTTCAGCACTTCCTTTTTTTTTGATATTTCGTCCTGTCTGGCTTCTTGTTGGTCACTCTGTTGGTCACGTCGTTATAAGTGCAAAACCACTTTGGCGACGATGTATGTTCATGTCCTGCGATACAGTGACAATGCCAGAAATGCCCCTTTCATTCTTGCAGCCGCGAAACACGGCATCTGCTTTCCTTCCGTCTCATCACAATATTTGCCTTGTCCTTGCTTTTCCTGATACATCAAGGTAGGGTCATAGTGCTCAGGTCATCTACTGTCTACCAGCTCGTGTTCCTTGCTCTATTGATGCTGCCACGAGGAGAGGGAATGCCACCCTTTACGCATCAGCGGAGCATTGCTCCGAGCTTGGAGTTCTGCTTTCGACCAATGTCTCCAGCTGAAACATGCCCTTGCTCATCAATCCACCCTTGGAATGCATTGTTTTTGCATCCCAAGAATGCTATTGTTGGTATTGCTTGGGACGATCGTCACCCTTGCATCAGACATTGGCTTGCGAAGATGGGAATTTCATACTCTGTCCCGCGAGGCTGTTGTCGATGCAAAACCACCCTTTTCGCCATTCTGGCCAAAGTATTCAATCCAGGGATTTTCGAGACATTGCTGGATGGCTCCATGCACCAAAATTAATCTGAGTCATTAGTTCGAAGGTGGTATTTGCAATGTTGCTGAAAGGTTGGCTGAAGGTATATATACATGCTATGGCTGTTCGACCTCGATTTTGGATTGTCCATCAAGCTGAGTCATTCTTTCTTTCCCTTTCAGTCACTCGTTCTTGATATTGTCACTCGTTTCAGTCCAGGCTTGCAATTCTTAGTTCAACATGCATTCTTCCTTGATTTCTCCAGCCTTGTGGTTGGGTATGACCACGATCTTTGCTGTTACCTCTGCTCAGGATCCTTCCTCCACTAGCGATGGAGCTTCGACCATAGGTACCACATCCCATTCGTGGCCTACTGAGCCTTACCCTGGAGCAAGTATCTGGCTTGATTGGACCAGCTCAGCCAGTGTCAGCTCCGGAAGCAGCTCGGACTCCAGCTCGACTTCTTCCGCTTTGACCTCTTCGTTCATTAGTGTCAGCAGCACGACCCTCACCACGACTGATGGCATGACAACTAGTTCGGCCACGTCCTCAATTGAACAATCTGCAACCCAAACAACGGTCTCCAGCATCTCCACTTCTACCATTCGGGACTCGACCATTTCTTCTACCCTGTTCACCAGCTGGACTACGTCTGATGGGGGAAGGTCTGCAACCACTGCTACCACACCCAGCTCAATGTCAGTTTCAGGCTCTGTTACCAGCACAACATCTACTCCTTCTCCAAGCACATGCCCGTATGCAGGGCTAGGCTTTGTGAGCCCAGACAATACGTGTGTGAGGTACGACTTTGTCTGCGAGCGCACATATGCCGAGAGCAGCTTCCGAGGGAACTGGATTACCAGAGAAAGCCCCGAGTTGTGCGCTCGTCGCTGCGATAATGCAAACCAAAACCAGGGAGCCGGGTACTGTGTGGGTGTGGTTTTCAATACTAAATCTGCAACCAACAACTGCAGAATGCTAAAGAACCTCAACACCCCTCTCCATGACGCCGGCACTATCGCTCTCCTACTCTACCGCGATCCAAATTGTGGCAGGGTTGCCGAATCTACTACATCCACAACTGAGAGTTCTACCACAATTTCGACTTCGACTTTTACTAGCTCTCTTAGTTCAGTCACGACCGAATCTGCGAGATTTTCATCCACTTCGCCCTCGCCCTCAACTGGCTCTACTGCGACTCAGTCTCCAGACATATCCGCGAGCTCAAGCTCCATCACTACAACCTCTGGGAGCACAATCACAGGCGACCCTGCCACAACTTCTTTGACCTGGTCCTCACGCAGCCGCCGCCCTTCTGGCTCTTATAGCCACACCTGGGGCAGCAGCTATTCCAGATGGTCTGCTTCCTCTAGCAGAAACTTTACAACAGCCGGTCCCTCGATGACGGGTTCTTCTGCCACCATAGCCACGACAAGCACAAGCTTTGGTTCCAATGATACATGGACTAGCTCTTCTACAACATCGACTGTAGCAGATGGAACCTCTACTTGGGCTGGCAGCACAAGAGCTTCTTCAAACGCAACTACCAGAACTTGGTCTCACACTTCCGCGAGCACCCGACCCACCACTTGGACGTCATCCCTCAACTCGACTTCTACAGCGTCCCCTGCGACAACGACTTCATTTGTTGACTCTAGCACAAGTTCCCTCGCCGCAACAGCTACCACTACAACGAGCAGTAGCTGCCCAGCTTCGACCACAACAGTGACAATCACGATCTCTGGAGGCCCTGCCAGCGTTACTGGTCCAATCGTCACTGTCACCGGAATAGTCACAGAGACACGCACCATAACGAGGACGACCAAAACGTTCACTACATCGACCGGGACCCGGACGCGCTACACAACCACTACGGAAACCGACACTGCAACCACGACCATCACTTCGTCCACGATCACGACCATTACCGCCACAGTCACTACAACGCAGACGTTTGGTCAGCGCTGGGGAAGGATCCATTGGTAAGTCGGGAGCTGGGAGGCGATGACCAATGAACCTCCCGGCTTGTCTTGGAGAAATGTCCGCTCGCGAGGGCAGCCAATTTCCGGCTCTGTCAGGGATACCTCTGCATGGGAGGCAATCAAAAGATGAGGATGGGAGATTCTGGTGACGACAACGTTGGCTATCAAACAAGATACTGTGTTATCTAGAACAAGCTTGTCTCCGAGGATTTCCGTCTTGGAAAGCTCTTCTTTACCTAGATTTCTCCCCGTCTAGTCTAATGCAGTAGTTTTCAAAATCTAATTTCCTTTTTA
Organism: Fonsecaea nubica; assembly: GCF_001646965.1. Classification (NCBI taxonomy): domain Eukaryota; kingdom Fungi; phylum Ascomycota; class Eurotiomycetes; order Chaetothyriales; family Herpotrichiellaceae; genus Fonsecaea; species Fonsecaea nubica. The sequence continues at coordinate 66,150 of NW_019173796.1, read as the reverse complement.
GGGTATGGATCACAACGTAAATCATAACTTGGAGGCCCTTGCGGTGGCTTTCCTCGACCAGATCTGCACGTCCTTGTCTTCAATGTAGTTGGCCGGGAAGTACTGTGGTCCGAGAGTCTTCTTCACCACCTTCCCCGTCCCGCTCTTGGGCAGCTCGCCCTCGATGATTCTCAGCAGGGTCGGCAGCTTGTACCCGGCGAGACGATCGCGCACGTCGGCACGCAGGTCGTCCAGGCTCAATTTGGCCGGATCTCGACTATGCTGCCTGTAAAATTCCTGGGCGACCTCGTCGTTGCGCAGGGATATGACCGCGCCGACGCGCTGCCCGAATTCCATGTCGGGCACACCTACCACCATGGCCTCGCCGATGTAGGGCAAAGCCATCAGTTCTCGCTCAATGTCCAACGCCGAGATCTTGTACCCACCGGATTTGATGATGTCGACGGAGGCGCGGCCGACGATGAAGTAGTACTTCCCTTCCCGACGGGCCACGTCGCCGGATTTGAAGTAGCCGTCGGCGTCGTGCGCGTTTGCAGTGGCTTCGGGATCGTGCAGGTACTTGGAGAACATGGTGAAGGACTTGACGAGGATTTCGCCTTCGTCTCCCTCGGAGAGCTTCACGTCCACGCCATAGGTCAGTTCTCCCACGGAGCCGTCGGGGATGTCCTCGCTGGGGTCCGCGGGCATGTTGAAGACGACCCCCAGCTCGGTCGATCCGTACCGCTGCACAATTCGCCTACCAAGGAGATTTGTCCAGAAGTCATTGATCGGTTTGGGCAAGGCCGAGGTGCCACACAAACACATTTTGAACGCCGCGGCGGCGGCTTTGTAACCCGCCGCCTCATTCGGGGGGAGTTTTGCAATGCGCTCCTGGTAGTATCGCATCATTCTCATATATATCGTCGGTACACCCGTGAAGTGCGTCAGTCCACCCTGCCGCCACCGATTCCACGTCCATTCTGGATCGAAACTGCCAGACTTGAACTCAATGCAAGCGCCCGTCTGGATGAAGGGGAAGAATGACACCCAGATTCCAGTGGCGTGGTGAACGGGAAGGAGGTGGAGAAGAACGTCAGTTTCCTGTAGGCCTATCTGCTGTGCAAAACACATCGACCCATCCACCATGGCAGCGCGACGGAGCACGCCTCCTTTTGGCGGGCCGGTGGTGCCAGAGGTAAAAATGACCACGCCCGGGGCATTGGGATCTAGGTATCGGTTGGAGGAGATCTTGATATCGTCCAGTGCAAAAGGAGGCTCTTGTTCGATCGCGTTGATGGGCACACAGGCAAAATCGGGATTTGTCGTGTTGCGGATCTCGCGTACAACCTCCTCACCTAGCTGTAGAGCTGGCGTCGCCGTGACGAGAGCTACCGACCTCGCCTTGTTGACATAGTAGCAACCTTCCTTGACGGGCTGAGCGGTGCTGAAGGGCGAGGCGGCAGCACCCAGGGCCAGGATGGCCAGTACACCCACCACAAACTCATAACCCCCGGGTGCCACTAGACTGACATAGACTTCCCGTCCATTCTGCAAGTCTTGGACAGTTTCGTGTGTCAAGGAAGCCTTCAACACCCGGCGAAGGACGAGGACGTCACTCAGGAGCTGGGCGGCTGTCCTTTCAATCCCTGCATTGACATCGCGTATCGCCGGCCTGGGATTGGGGCGATGTGCAAGGGTGAGCAGGCGGTTGAAAAGGGGGTCGGCGGGAAGAATGTGGTCGGCCGAGTGACTTGGGACGAAGTCGGTTCTATCGAAAGGCGGCGGCGGCGGCGGCGGCGGTTGTTGCTGCTGCTGCTTCATTGCTTTGGATTTTTTGTTTCTCCTGTTTTGTCACACCACCCTCCGCATCTTGCGGCTCTTGGGCAGCTGCTCGCGCGGCCCCCGGCACTTTTTAAAGTCAGTCTTGGGGGGAGATTCAGCATGCGGTTTCAACACTCCAAAGGGAAAAAACGCCGAGTTGGCCATCCGCGGCGATTGTGCGCAGGCAGCCTCGGCAGTTTGGCTGCGATGAGGGGAGAAGTTGTCGTTGAACTTGATCGAACCACAAACTTCCGAGATACTGATGACCTTTTGCCTAGATTTCAAGTATTTCTTCACCGAGTCCCTTCTTCATTCTCGACCTCACACCTCGCGGTCTGGTCATCCCTCAGAAGAACCATCCTGTGGACGTTGTTGCAAGTCCCTGTCTACCAGATATATCCGAGAGTCCAGCCATGGCTGATTTCACCGACAAGCTTCGGCCTGCTGACCCCCAGGGCCCAGATGTCCTGGCCCAAGAGAGAGCTGGGTCCAGCGTGAATAAAGACCAACTCGCAAATCACCTGCTCTCGCGCAATGACTTCCTCAATCGGCAGAAGAAGATCCTCGACATCTTGGAACCCATCCCCATCTTCTGCAAGAAGAATCAACTCAACATGGCGCGCCCAGACCGCTACCATCTTGGATTGGCACGGGCGAAAGCCATTAGGAGATTGACTCTCAAACACGGCTGGGACCGTGAAGACTATCTCATGGCCGACTATCTGACGGATGAGATGGGTCCATACGCCCTGCATGGGTCAATGTTTATCACTTCGATTCGAGAGCAATGCAACGAAGAGCAATACGCCTACTGGATGCCGAAAGTGGAGAGTTGGGAGATCATTGGCTGCTATGGCCAGACTGAGCTCGGACACGGCAGCAATGTCAGGGGCATCGAATGTCAAGCCAAATGGGACCCCAAGACCAAGGAGTTCATCATCCACAGCCCAACAATCACAGCTAGCAAATGGTGGAATGGTGCTTTGGGCCGAACGGCAAGTCATGCTATTGTCGTTGCACAGCTGTTGCTACCAGACCCCAATACTGGAAAGTACAAATCCTATGGTCCACACCAGTTCATCGTTCAGATTCGGGACAGGAAAACGAACAAGCCATTGGACGGCATTGTGATTGGTGATATCGGCCCCAAATATGGTTACCCTGCCATGGACAACGGCTATATGCTCTTTAACGAGCTGAGAGTCCCTCATTCGGCTCTGCTGTCCAAGTATTCTGGAGTTGATCCAGAGCGCGGGACATACATCAAACCGAAAAACGCTGCCCTTGTCTACGGGTCTTTGACCTTTATCCGTGCTCAGATCATCATGCAGGCAAGGCTCGTCCTCGCTAGAGCAGTTACGGTTGCGGTTCGCTATCTTTCTATCCGTCGACAGTTTTCAGACCGAGATGCAAAGGACGCAGGCGCTCCTGAACAGGCCGTGCTTAACTATCCCACGGTCCAAATCCGGATTCTCCCACTTCTGGCCACTACCTTTGCTCTGCATTACACTGGCGAAGCAATGTACAAGCTCTACTACGGCACCCGAGACCAGATCGAGAAGAGTGGAGACTTCTCCCGTCTGGCTGAGATGCACGCAGCCTCTTCTGGCTTGAAATCCTTGTGCACCACGTTGGCAGCCGATGGTATCGAGACCTGCCGTCGGTCAATGGGAGGTCACGGATTCGGAGGTGGGAGCGGCATGATCGCTCTTAACAATGAATACCTCTCCAAACCTACCGTGGAGGGAGATAACTGGATGATTACACAACAAACCGCAGCCTACCTGATCAAGAGGATGACCGAGGTCACGAAGAATCCTCGACTGAAGCCGACGGATACCGTGGACGTCCAATTCCAAGACTTTGTGGCCAACAAGTCAAAGTCATATGATTTTGATATCCTTGGAGATCCACAGGAGCTGGTCAAAGCATTCAAGCACAGGGCTTCATATCTCTCCTATCAAGTCTACCAGGCCAGGGTCATTGAGAAGAAGCCCTGGACGAGCATGATGATCAGCCTGCACAGACTCAGTCGAGCTCACTCGGAAAGTCTTCTTGTCTCGAATTTCTACAATGCCGTGTTCGAGAGCACCCCGAATCCTCCCATTGATGCCGCAACCTTGAACGTGTTGAGGGTCTTGTTCCGCCTCTTCTCTCTCTTCACGCTGGACGTATCCGCTTCGGAATTCTTGCTGTCCAGGGCGATATCCGTCGAGAAGTTGCAGCACGTGACACCCGCAATCCAAGATCTGATGACCCAAGTGCGGCCTCACGCTGTTCGACTTGTGGATGCTTGGTCTATCCCAGACTACTTGCTTGAGAGCGCACTGGGAAGTTATGACGGTGACGTATACAATCGACTCTACCACAAGGCACACAAGGAGAATCCCCTGAACCAGCTGACCTTCAACCCGGACTGGAAAACTGAGGAAATTGTGATGGGCGAGGGTGAAGAGAATGCCAGGAGACGGCTGGAGGCCCTAGCATTGGGGGTGGGAGGACGCGAACAGTTTGGGGCCGTCAAGTCAAAATTGTAGACAAGAAAAAGAAAGAAGCAGACTTAGAGAGGCCTAAAATTCTGGTACTTTGTGCATACAATGCATACAATTCTCAAACTCTAGATCTTGGCCTTCGCGGCGGTGCCGATTCTCTTCCTGTGCACGTAGCTAATGGACTTGAACTTGTCCAGCGCCTCGCCCCACAGTTCAGCCCTCAGCAGGCCGTAGACGCCCATGGTGGCCCTGGGGGCGATGGTCTTTGCAAACTCGACGGCCCTCTCCCTCATCTTGTCCGGCTCGCAGATCTCGTCGACGATGCCGTCCTTGAGCGCCCCCTCGCCGGTCCACTTGTGGGCCTCGAGCAGCATCTTCCGGGCGATCCTGGGACCGAGCTTGAGCCGCGGCAGGGCGCCGATGCCGTCAAAGTGCAGGCCCAGGTTGACGGGCGGCATGCTGATGAAGCCGCGCTTGCTGTTCATGATGCGGTAGTCGCACGACAGCATGAACGGGCACGCACCGCCAAAGGTGTGGCCCGTGATCAAGGCGACGGTCGGGTACGGGTAGTCCACCAGGGTGGCCAGCAGAGGGTAGAAGCCGTCGGCGTTGGCGTAGATGTTGGTGTCGGACTCGTCCAGCTCCAGGCCCGTGCACCAGAACTTGTCCGAGAAGGACGAGATGACGACGGCGCCCGGCGAGTCGGGCTTCATCAGCTCCCTCTCAATGTAGCGCAGCGCGTCGATGATGGTCTGCGCGTACGCCTGGTTCAGCCGGTTCTCGGGCGGTTTCTGCATGGTGATGACGTGCACGCCTGGAGCCGAGGGCGGTGACTCGATGCTGAGGTTGGGGAATGTACGCGCCATGTTGGATGATGAGGTAGGATCTTTTTTTCTCTTGTTGTCGTCAAAAGGGCCAGATGGTCTATCTTACTGAGACGTCCTTGATGGGGAATGAGAGATTGGCGAGGAGTTTTGGCCGCCTTTGTCTCTGGAGAAGGTCTTCTCTAAGTTTGCCAGGATCGAGAGCCGTAAGCTATATCGTCGGCTTTGGGTTTTTTTTCCCTTTCTTCCTTTACCGACATTGAGCTCCGGCGGGAGGACCGGCGATTTGCCTCGGCGATATCAGAGTGCAATCATCCCCAACAGCGCAGCCTCGCCGGCTTTCCTGATGGAAGTGCGGGGGAGTTCAACTTTATTCGGGGTAACAGGGCACGTACATGGCCAACCTCGGCAGTGGAATAATGATGTTCCAGCCGCCGGATCTAAATTTACGAACTAACCGTCTCAGGTATGGTGTCTCGTGTGCAGGGCTGATCACCTGCTTTGTCCGCATCAGGGGCTCTAATTAGTTCGTCCACCGCTCAAGTGCTCGACGTCAATCCTCCAGCAAGGCTGATCAGTACCTATTCTTTGGAAGCTTACAAGCCCTGTATTCCAGCAAGACACTCACGAGGACATTCGCAGAGAGTGCGTCGAGGCTATCCCCCGCAGAAAAGACATGAATCGAAAGCTCCTCCCGTCTCGAAAGAGTGTTCGGGCCAAACTCCACATGTATGCAAGCACGGCGCCTACAGAGGACGCTTCCATCCCTCCTGCGTGACGGCCATACTTGCCAGGATAATCGAAGAGAGAGAAACAAGCAGGTCATTATTCAGAATAGCGCTCCTCGACGCAGCTTCTGCCTACATGCGGTCAATCTGATCCCCCAAGCCGCGGCGCCCCCTCCCCCCAAAGCACGAGACATGTTTCCTGACGCTTTTGCAATCTTCCTGACTCGCCACAGCCCGATTATACTCTCCCGAGTAGAGCCGAAGTACTCCCCTTTCGTCACTTGAATGTGGAATTCCCGTTAATGCAGCCTTTTCACGGCCTTTTCAGCCAACACAGCACCTGTCCGATTCACCAATTGTCCCTCCCGTTGGAGGCTGATGCCCGGATTGTGCTTCCTGCGCCACAAGCTCTTCGCTTTTTGGTCAGCGTGGCATCTCAAACAAATGCAACGGTCGGCCAACCAGCTGAAGGACTGATCATCCCAGCTAACCGCCGGTTGGGTTGTATTCCTGCGGGCTCGGACACACCTTATTGTGGTCTGCGTGGAAGGTTCTCCACCCCCCAGTTGGCTCTGGCCCTGAACATAATATAGGGGCGTCTCGCATTCAACTCGTCGATCTGTTTCTGGAGGCGGGCAACCTCATCTTCGGCCTTGGCGATGCTGGCTGTGAATCTGTCGCCCTCGGTCCTCCATCGCGCCAGGTTGTCTTTCTCCTTCTGGAGTCGTCTCTTCTTGACGGCCATCTCCTGGCAATTCTTACAGTCTTCGTCAGTTTTGGACAGGTTTTCGGTGTCGACAAGTTTAGCGCCGCAAGTCTCTCCAATTCGAGGCTGGCGAGGGCAACGCTGTTTCATGTTTCCCCATCTCCAGTCTCCGCATGCGAAATCGGTCCTGGCATAGTAACACATCTTGCTTGGTTGCTATATTTGAAAAATGAGAGATCAGACCCAATGGAGTTCTTGAGAAGCTGCCTTTGTCAGACACAGGTCAGCCCAGCTCCTTCTGGTACTTTGCTGGCATCAGGCTTACTAGTGAACTGCTCCTCCTACTGAACTTGGGATTGAGACGGACTGTTGTCGTCAGAGGCTTTTCCTGGTTCCTGATGTCAGCTGGGCGTTCTGGGACGAGGTCACGGTGACCTGTGACCGTGGCCAGATGTTGTTGAAGCCTGGCCCCGCTGTGGACGTGGATGATTTTGTTTGAAACAAGACTCACTTTGGTTGTGGAAGGTGAAGACCGTTGGCTGAGTTTGTTTTCGACAGACCAGGCTTCTTGACGTCTCTTTATAGCCCTTTGGAGCCAGTCCTTCCCCGCCGATCCTTGCTATGTGAGACGGGCTGGTGACTTGTACCAAAGGCCATTTCAATTCGGACTGACTTCAAGTATCTGGTCGCTTGAGGTCAGAAGATGCAGCCGGTACAACTATTCCACTGTCAACACGGTGGTGGCGAACCAACTGTGACGAGCGATTGCATTTTCCGACATGCACGAGACCCTCAGTGGATGTGAGCCGGTCTGCCCCCTCATCGCTGGCGGATCATCAGTGCCTTTGGCCTTGATCAAAATGTCTACCTCTGCATGGTAAGCCAAAGTTTGTTTCATTCCCACTGCTGCGCTCTGAGAGCCATGCGGCGTGGCAGATTTTGAGTCGTGGAGTCTGGACCCGCTCATGCTAGCAGCCAACAGGTGGGTGAATCTGGAAAAAACCAAGAACGCAGTCGTTGTTCGGTAAGGAGCCGTACTACAGCCAGCAGCTCTGGTGACGGCGGGTCGCCATTCCACGGCCCGCAGTGCCAGGGCCTGGACGGCTTCACGGATCGCAGCCAAGGGGCTTGAATTCACGTCTTATAATGCCCGTCAAACAGCTTTGAGGGGGGGCAGGCCGGATGTTTTGGATTGTTTTCCCGGCCCGGCGGCACCATCATAGCCCAACCATAACATCGCACACAACGGAAGGACTTGCCACATTGTCTCTCTTCGAAGATCGAGCCCCAGGAGCTCTGCTTGCCCTGATCACTACGCCTTGCAACGGCGGTCTGTCTCCAGCGTGGTACCGTTTGGCCCGTGTATGGGGTGTCAATGTCGTTGGCGCACCCCACGAGCGGATTTCTTTGCGCCTGGTTTTCCAGAGAACTAGCTCCACCCCTGTTCCCACTCGTTTGCGGGATGTAAGAGCGATGGCTCGAGACAGCATGGCTAATGGGCGTTTGACACGAGCACCACAGAAAGGGAAGGTTGTCCGCCTTCTGATGGCAGGGTGACCAGGGGTTGCAAGAGGATCCCTTCTCCAGCATCAATTTACTTGTCCAGAGCAGGCATCACGACTTGCAGCTCGGAGGCCCCTGATTTGCCGATCGGTATGCTACATCACTGTTTCTCCTCAGCATCATGATTCCCCAGGACATCGGCCTGCCAGCGAAGACCTCCAAGTTCCCTGGTCATGGAGCGGCGTAGTGCAATGGACCTTATCTATCCCTGCATTCTTTCCTCAATGCCCGCCCAACACGGAGAACGTCCCGCATATTGTTGAGCTGGCTCAAGGATATTGGTCGAGGTCACTGTCAAAGCTGTCACTTATACTTTCCGCAAACGCCTCTGGGGCGATGCGATCCGCTCAACAAGCCACCGGCGCTCTAGTTCTGAACACCTCAGAGCGTCATTAAGGAAGGGACCGTGCATGAATGGAGCTTTGCCTGGCTATTTGCCTGACTGTTGCCAGAACTGATCCTTTCCGTTCACCACTTTGGGCTTGGTGCTGGTCGTTGTCCAACCTAGCACGTTGGGCCCCAAGTCGATCTCTGAGTATCGCTACTGACGTGGAGGAGGTCACTCATCTGCCCACTTGGTACACAAACACCTGATGGTGGTGAGGAACGCATGGGTCTGGGTCTGCCTTTGTCTTTCAGCTCGACCGCCAGCGAATACCCGCTCACCCCAACCTGGTCATCCTCCAGGCAGCACCTGTTTAATCAGCTCTTTTCTTATCCGACTTTACGACCACGTGAGCAAGTTCCTCTCCAGCAAACTGTTTCGTATCCCTTGCCTCGTTCTTCCTAGCGGTCTGAGAGCTCATCAACCCTGTCTCTGTTGAAGCATTTCCTGCCAGCATGGCGTGCCGAGCTGAGGATCCTGCAAAGTTCTCGCTTACCATAGCATCGGCTGGAATCTGGGCCTCCTGATGTGCAGCAAGGACGAGCGCCGAAGCATGTTACTGGCCATTGGAGATCCGCCTCATTTCACCTCGAGTTGTTGCAGCTCTCCGCGGCCGCCGTCAGGATGTAGAGCTAGCGCACAGCCCAAAGGTCCACCTCGTTGCGCTCCAAGGACATCCTCCTGCACGAGGCAAACCCTTCCCAACTAGGATTCCTTCTTGTTTCAGACCTACGGGTGGCTGCCACATCAGATGAGCGACATCTACGGCCCGCACCATCCCCTCTTCCAGCAGCGACGAACTGAACCTTCTAGCCGAACAGTTCCCCCAAGGATCGAGCGATCGCCGCCTCTGTTGCAACAGTGCTCTGCCACGCTGCGGCTCTGCGGTGAAATGGATACTCGCCCAAATTGGGAAGTGGTGATCCTTGAACAGGGGAGACACGGGCACACCCTCTCGCAGAGTCTTGCACTGCCCGTCCTGCTCACATTCTGAGGTGAAGATATGTCAATGCTCAGGAGACATCTGTTCTTCTGTTGTTTCACTCTTTGATGGCTTTAGTAGGAGATGGCTTTATCAGCTGGCGACAAGGACGAGGACAGGGGTCGCTTTATCAAAAGTTGACTGAGATATGGTTGATTTTGAACCCCTATTTTCTATTGATGAAAGGATCCTGACGTGAGGCAGACAGATATGCAGAGTTGCCTGGTACTCAAAAACCCCATGTCTCGCTGCCAGACATATACCCCGTCGCCGTGTCTCCACGCCACGGGCCATGCCTTGGGTGTTTTGGGTACTTGAGGGACCAGCGTCGGCCTACCGCCGTCTTATTATTCTTTTCCCTCGAACTCGAACTCTCCCCATCTGTGCGCTCGTACCCAGCTGGGTACCTCCCGTGAGCCTGCCATGTTGGGTGCAAGGTGCGACTGGGCTCAAGCCACAAACAAGGGCAAGTTACTGGTGGCAATGTTGAATGTTGGGAGAGCCAAAGACACGCAGGAAGGTCAAGGGTAGATGGTGGATGGATGGATGGATTTGAGAGATAAACCATGCAGGGCTTCTTGACTGCTTGCTTGACTACATTGCCATGCACGATCAAAAGACCCTCACTGCCTATAATACATTCATAGCTCTCTCCCGAGTATGTTTATCTATCTATCCATCCCCATATACACAGTACCACTGGTATCTCGATCATCAGAGCAGAGGTTATTATCTTCTTCCCTCCCTCCCTCTATTCTCCCTCCCAGGAGTCCATCCTACCCTATCCTATCCCATCCACCACAAGCAAAGACAATGAAACCGAAAGAAACATCCCGTCAAGCCAAGTAAAGCAAACGGTACGCCACGTACGCCGGTGAAGTGACCACCAACCAGCACAGCACTCTCGTCCCCAAGCGTTCAAGGGAAGAGCTAGACTGTCCCTCTCCTTGGGTATCCATTCACTGTATGTATGTAGGGCCCATCTGATATCGATTGGTTTCATGCTATGCATACATACCTAGGTATCTAGATACGTTGGGACATGTGCACCTGTTTGTGTATGTGTATGTGTGTGTGTGTGTGTGTGTGTGTGTGATTTACTGATTGACTGATTGATACATAGTAGGTACGTAGACTTCTACGATATCCATAAATGTAATCTTTGATCTTGTTTTGATCATGAGGACAAGGGTGATGATGATAGTAATGGTAATGAAGACGTCCTTTGCACAGCCTCTATCACTACCTAGGTACCCCTGCCCCGTGCCCTTGACCGTGCCTTTGTCTCATCTTGACCTGCCAACAAATATGTATATTTTTTTTTCTTTCCCTCTAGAGATATATATACATGCATGCACCAACGAAGAAAACTGGACCGGATCTCCAGGCCTTCTGACAACGCGACACTCGGGTCTCGCGCGGGCTCTGTAGGAAGCGGGCTCATCAACACTTTCTCGCGGGCGGGGGGGAATCACTTCCGGGCAAGATTCTTGTGCAAGACGTGTTCTTTCATGCCCAGCCCAGCGATGGCGGCCAGGACGGCCAGGCCGAGACCGGCGAAGAAGGCACCCCGCAACGCGTCCATGTAGATGGCCAGGACGGTGGGTCTGTCCCAGCCTGGAGGCAGGTGGTTGATGGCGTCGAGGGAGTCGCGGATGTGGCGGATGACGGTGTCACTGTTTGGGAGGGAGCCGTAGTGGACGTGGAGTCGGTCGGTGAGGATGTTCTGGAAGACGGCGCTGGCGACGGTGATGCCGATGGTGGAGCCCGTGGAGCGGAAGGCGTACGACGCCGCGGTGATGACGGCCTGGTGGGCGTGGTCGACCGAGCTGATCATGCCGACCAGCGTGATGGTCAGCATGCCGCCGTACGCGAAGCCCAGCGGCGTCGGGAACACAAACGTCATCCACGCCGGCGTGTCCAGCTGAAAGGTGCACAGCAGCCCCGTCCCCACGACGAACGTCACCATCACCCCGACCATCTGCGCGTAGTACCGACCCGTCGCGCGCATCAGGTACCCCGACGCCAGGCTGCCGACCGACGTCGCGGCCGCCAAGGGCACGACGCGCAGTCCCGCCGCCGTGGCCGATAACCCGCGCACCTGCAGGTACAGGGGCACGTAGTAGATGGCCAGGAAGGCGGCCATGGTGCCGAACCAGTTCGCCAGGCACGCCGAGAGCACCGTGCGCGTGCGCACAATCAGGGCCACGGGGAGCACGGGCTCCGGCACCCACCGCGGCTGCGACTCGAGGTACATGAACCCGGCGAGCGTGGCGACCGACAGCGCCAGGCTGGCCACGATCAGCGGGTGGCCCCAGGGGAGCTGGTTGCCGCCCGTGTTGAGACCCAGGAGGAGTAGTACCAGGCTGGCGACCAGGAAGCCCGAGCCGAGGAAGTCGATGCGCGACAGCGCCGGCTGCGTGCTCGGGTTCACGGGGATGTCGACCAGGAAAAACACCATGACGGTCGACACGGCGATGAAGGGCACCTGCAGCAGAAACGCCCAGCGCCACGACAACTTGTCCGAGAGGACGCCGCCGAAGACGCCGCCGAGTCCCATGCCCAGTCCATAGACCAGGTTGCCGTACCCTTGCCACAGGCCCCGACGCCGCAGGGGCACCAAGTCGCTGGTGATGTAGGTGGCGATGCAGGTGAGGCCGCCGCCGCCCACGCCCGCGACAATGCGTCCCGCGATGATGGCCCCGGCGCTGGGTGCCAGCCCGCACAGCAGCGTGCCCGCGCCGAAGAAGATGTTGGAGAAGATCAACCCCCAGCGCCGCGAGAAGATGTCGGTCAGCTTGCCCGACAGTGGCTGGCACGCCGAGTTGGCGATGAGGTAGCCTGTCGCCAGCCACGAGAGGAGGGAGAGCGAGTTGAAACTCGATGAGATGGGAGCGGTCAGGGTCGCGACGATGGTTGTATCTGTTGGTCCTTCGTTAGTTATTGATGATGGAGGGAAATAAAGCAGCCTCATACCCAGAGCAGCAAAGAAGACCCCAATCCACGTCGCTGCCATGATGGCGACCAGCTTCTTGGTACTGGGCTCCTCGGCCACCGCGATCTCGTCGGCTTCCGTCACTGGCACGGGCACGGGCTGCGCGCTCTCCGGGTCGACAGCGATGCCATTCTGCTCGCCGCCGAGCAGAGGACTCGTCTCGGAGGGTTCGTGGGTGTCATGAGCTGTAGTCGTGCTGCTCCCGTCCCTCGTGGGCGCCATTCTTGTTGTGCTGTCGAGATTGCGAGTGAAATCGCAGAGTGATAGATGGATCGATATCAATCAGATGACGATGCGAGTGATTTTGTCCAGAGGGCGATTCCGAGGACAGGATTTGTTGGGATTCCTTCGCATCCGTCTCTCTGGCCCGCGCTCCGTTTCGGTGTCTAGTCTGGCTGCTAGACGGTCCCTCAATGATCCAGGTCAAATCCGAATTGGGTAGACAGACAGACAAAGAGATAGATAGAATGCGGCCTCCCAAGAAAATTGTTCCTTTCCGTGCTCTTTATTCTGCGCACCCCGTATCAGTGCAACACACACAGACTCCCTCGCAGATGTCGTAAGTCGCTCGACCCCTCGATAGAATTGGGCGAGATGGATATTATTTATTAGTGTCGTAGTTAGATCCAACTGATGCAATCAATAACCTGGGAAGAGGTTCCTGTCGATCAAAAGAAATATTACTGGGGGGTGTTTCTTGTTAGTTGATTGGCTTGGAGGGTCGGTGGGGTGGTGGTGGCGGCGATGTGCGTGCAATCATTAAATCGTCAGGGTCGAATCGCTACGCAGCAAAAAGGCTCGTAAGCAGCGAGTCTCTTACACGATATTTCCTCACAACATGGTGATTGGCTGGTTGCTGGTTGGATACTCACCACAAAAGACGTGGAGGGGAGGACATGTATCTTCGTATCTACTTTCGTTCAGTATGTATACGAGAGCGGGGATCATGACTTGGAAAACTATTCAATTCAACACAATATGTCCAATACATAATATAGAATAGGGAGAGGCGATACCCCAGAACCCTCTGTACTCAGTCTCGCAAGGCTTCAATATCGACAATCTCCTTGACAGCCTCGGTCGTCAGCACAAATGGGCTGTCGTCCTGGATACTGACACTGTCTTCAATGCGTACCCCCATGTTCCGGAAATACTTTGGCCACCGCTCGTTGTCCGGCACATAGACTCCGGGCTCAATAGTGATACAGTGTCCCTCTTGTAGCACCACTTTCCGCGTATAACCCACCGTGTCATGTACGTCCAAGCCGATATAATGACTCAAGTGGTGCGGGAATAGGCTCTCAATGGCTTTGGAAGACATGTCAAAGCCAATCTGCCGCAGCTCGTTGGAGAGGTGTTCTTCTGCTATGTTGTGCAACTTGTCCAGTGACATATTCGCACTACCTCGGCAAAGCGAGATCAACGATCTCTGGACTGTGAGCACTGCTTGGTACAGATCTCGCTGTGCGTCGCTGAATTTCCCTCCGACAGGCCAAGTCCGCGTGATGTCGGCGATGTAGCCACCGTACTTCCCACCACCGTCCACAAGGACCAACTCGTCATCCCGCAGAACATCATCGTTGCGGACGTAGTGAATGCCAAGTGCATTCTTACCACCAGCAACGACAGGCTCAAATGCGCTCGTGTCGCAGCCATTCGTGATGAAGCGATGGCGGAGATACGAGTCGAGCTGTTTCTCGCGCGTCCATGCTTTTCTCATGGCATCCGTGTGGGCCCGTCCTGATGCTCTTCCGGCTATTCGCATGAGCTCGATCTCGGCTGCGCTCTTAAAGGCTCGTAGGTCGTTCATGATCGGTCGAAGCCGGTGGACTTTCCGCGACTCAATGAGCTCTGCGAACTCGGTGGCCTTGCGGGATGCACCAAACAGAAACCGCTGGAGTGCCGAGCGGTTGGTATCGGGACTCGTGATGTCCGTGTAGACCTGAGACGCTTCACCCACCAAGTCCGGAAGGACCTTTTTCAACCTGGAGATGTCACCCGTTTCGTCTGCGTTGAAGACGTCCTTTGCTGCCTGTGTGCCCGATCTTGCGCCATCCCAGATCTCCGCTTTGGGGTCCTTTTCGCGGACAAACAGGTAGAACGTGTGGTCCGTACCCGTAGGGTCTTTGCCGATGACGGCGAGAGCTTCAGGTTCGTTGAAGCCGGTCAGGTAGAGGAAGTCGGGGTCTTGGTGAAACTCGTAGAAAACGCTGCCGGAGCGGAATTGGAGATCAGCAGCGGCGATGATGGCAATGGCCTTGTCTGGCAGCTTGGCCGCAAGCCGCGTGCGCCGGTCGGCGTACTCCCGCGCTGTTATCCCTGGAGTCAGCTCCCCTGGCTGGAGGAGATGCGGATGAGTCTCGTGGACAGGTTGCCCAAAGGCAAGATCGGCAGCATTGACTGTCAGCGTGTTATACTGGCGCGGGCGTGATCCCTTGCATCTGGTGGTTGCACGAACGGCAGGGGCTTGATTGAGGACATTATTGGCACGGATGAGCGTCTGCCATAATGTCCTCCGCATCGACATGCTCTGAAGCAATGTCTGCAATGAGATAACACGATGGTTGGAGGATCAAAGTGGACAAAATCATCATGGTTCAGTCCAACTGTCAGTTTGACATTTATGTCGCTCTTCTCCAACCAGCGAGATGCTGCCTCGGGTCTAATTGCCTAATTGGGCCACGGCCAATGACGCCCTCCGCGTTTGATATACGCACGAACATGCAGTTCCAAGGCAGTGACCTTGTCAATGACTCACTTGATCTGTCAGAAACAGTCTAAGAAGGGCGCATATTGATCCATTAATACTCGAGGCGGCCACGTCCAGACCTTCTTGTGTCTGTCTTCCCTCTAGCCATAGAAAGAGACTCCTATCAAACCGCGACCATGGTGAGGCATCTCGAGTATCCAAAGAAACCACAAAATACTGTGAAGCGATATAACAACAGAGGTAGGTGAACATGTCCTTGAGCATAAGAGGTCAAAGACCAACACTTGACAGGAACATATGATCTGGGAATCATCCACTCAATCATCAATACCACCTCGGTTCTCCATGTCTCCTTCGCCCCCAGTGCCGACCAACCCTTTCCCGCAATCTTGCCCATGATCGGGGTGATGGGTTCATTTGAATATCCCTCATCCAGCATCGAGGAGCCACTTGACTGTTATCTTCACGGATATGTCAGTTCGAGGATCATGCGCCTTGCCCGAGAGTCACCAGAGGGGTTGCCTGTCTGCATTGCTGCCACCAAAGTCGATGGCTTGGTGTTGGCCTTGACCCCAAATTCTCATAGTTACAACTACCGATCAGCGGTGCTGCAGGGACATGCAAAGCTGGTCGAAACAGACGATGAGAAATTGTATGCGATGCGACTGATCACCAACAAGGTCGTCGACGGTCGATGGGATAACACCAGAATCCCTCCAGACAACGTGGAAATGACCTCGACCACCATTCTGAGAGTCAAGATCGAAACTGGCAGCGGGAAGATCCGACAAGGAGGACCGCACGATGAAGCAAAGGACGAGAACAGAGCCGATATCACTGAAAGAGTCTGGACTGGGGTGGTGCCAGTGTATGAGACTTTCGACACACCAATACCCAGCGCCACCAATAAGGTCAAGGATCTTCCATCGTACCTTGATTCGTACGTGTCCGAGACCAATGCCCACAACAAGGAGTCAGCTCTCAACGCTGTCAAAGAACCCTAAAAGGGCCAACAGTAATGATGATGAAGCAATCTCCTGGGGGGCTTCCAGTGCGAATCGCTGAAACAGGAAACGGATGGTCTGGCCGAGGTCGATCGGGGAAATGGAATCGGTTTTTGTGTTCGCAGAGACCCTGAAGGAAATGCAGCTTCATATAGATAGTCGCACTTTAGTTAGTGACTCCCACATCCTCCGTGCAACATGGGTAGCAGTTTTTCATAACCATGTGCGCCACTTCACCGTCTTTTCGATCTTTGACACAACAATGAAGTGGTGGCGTAGGGCTGCTGCCAGGCAGGAGCTCATAGACTCATTCCAGAGAAATCTCTGAGCCACGTCATTCATCTCGTCGATGCTCATTTTGAACCTCGACAGAAGGATTTTGGTCACGGCGTCGCCCTGCGCAAGCGGACATCCTTCCAATATTTCTTTGGTTGCTGTAACCACACAGCCACCCCATAGAAGACAATCGTTCTCAATCTGCGACCCCCGGGTCATCTTGTGCGAACACTCGAGAAAAGTCTTGGCCATTTCCTCACGGTCCAGTTCGTATGTTGCCGTTTGTAAGTGAAACACCGAGAAGCCCAGCCAGATCAGGCGTTCGATTGGGGGCAACCTTTCACGAAAAGTTTGAGACCGTTCGCGATCTCGGGTTGCCCTTGAAGCGAGGCGGACAATTTGGCCTCTTTCCATGGCCAGCCGTTCGATAACTTGGATGGAAAGAATCCTGCGCAGGGCCAGCTCTCTGAACCCTTCACAGACTCTGGCAAGACGCGCAGAGAGGCTGGGAGAGAACGGGAGCTTTGGGTATACCGGCTCCTCCCCAGCTGACTGTCCCGTGGTCAGGGAAGAGGGGCTGTACTCAGGAAAAATGGTTGGGCTCTTCATCCTGGGTTGAGCGTACGATAAGGCATCGTGACTGGGTTACTAGTCAGCTCTCCGTAGTAGCATCGCCTAGGGCTGGTTTTGAAACACACTCACAAACAAGAAGGACGTTTGGTCGAAGCACGAACATCGCGTTTGCGCAAGTCCTCGTCGTGTTCGAACTGACCCAGATAACGCAGCGCATTGCGGTGCATGTTGAAAGATGCATCATCCTCAAAGTAAGCCTTTCACTGTCTCTCAGCATGTATTACATTGAAGACAGGTAAATGGTTACATACGCAAACCCCGGCCAAATTGGAAATAGCTGCCATTACAGCCTTTCGAGTGGAGCCCGGGACAAGGAGCCGTTCCCTGATCTTTGACAGAGAGCCTCCATAATGGTACAGCATCGCCTTCTTCAACTCGGGCGTGTGTGATAGGTAGGTACAAAGTACCCAAGTGATGACAGCCTCAAATAGAACATCGTGCGTCATAAAGAGCTCGAAAAAGACCTGGCCTGGTGCAACGATCTCCCTACAGTGGTCAATTACAGCAGGGAAATACTCCTGAGACTCAATAGGATATCGTAGGAATGGATCGGCACGCAGACCACCGAGAACGCTGTCGGCAGAGCAAGCCGCAAGGGCTAATGATTCAGCTCGACATTCCCGGCAGCCACAAGGATCCGCTTGGGCATCACCTGAGGATATTGTCTCTGGGGAAGATCCATGTTCGTTTAAGCACAGTGATCCAGGGGGTAGCATGCCTGGGTGGGCACCCTTGTCTCGCTGCGACGCTGGCGTTTTGGTGCTCGCATTGGCTGCAACAGCTTGCTCGAGGTGCAATTGACATTGAGAATTCAGATGGTTTTTTGCAATAGGTCTTGAATTCCGTGATCCCTGTTCAAGAAGATGATTCCTATGGCCCCTAACACGGTCCACCCTGGGAGGCGTTTGTACTCCTGCCGAATAGACTGCTAACCCACGACGCCGTTCATGATTCCTACGCATCGCATGGGCCGTGATCTGACTGAGTTGCCAGCTGGGAACACGTCCAGGTCTGTCGACACTGATGAAATGAACGTCCATTGGCAGTTGGTTGCGCGGAGATGATTCTTCGGTCATGTCGCCACCGCTCTTATTGGTATAACAGATACTCTCAACCATCTTGATCGTTGACCATCTGCGTGTCGCGTATGCGAGGTGGTTTACTTGACAAGATCTTGCAGCCCCCTAAATTTTCAGCCTAAGGCTTCATGTCGAGGACCAGGCGCCGTCGAGGGTTTTCGGATAGAGTCCGTGTCTTTAGACTGAATTGGCATGTCCACTTCGTCGAGTATTATGATGGAGTATGTAAAGCCATCTCTCCGAACGGGATAGGTTCAGTGGGCTGCAAGAAAACCTGGTGTTAAAGAGGACAGGAAATCAGGCTCCAAAGATTGCCACCAGCTCAACCCAGAGCTCGTTCGGGAACTAGAGCTTCCGCATCTGGAAGAGCTTGGGATCTCGTATTAATAGTATTCTTTCGCCCCTGTTCGATTGCGGTGGATTACCCAAGCATCGACTAGCCAGCCCATGCACCCAATGCACGAGCTTGTCGTTGGCTGCGGGCTGGCACTGGACCGGGGAGGGGCGGCCAAATCTAGCTGGATGAGCTAGATGAGATGAGAATGCTAATGTGAGCAATCGTGACGAGACGATGAACCCAAAAGGGCTGGAAAGGCGATTGTGGTAATAGGACATCCATCAGGCAGAATACCTAGATGGGCATTCACTGCACCGTAGGCGTGAAGGACACATACGGCGGGACAACAATTACCAATACCAAGTCCTTGGTACGGGCACCCAGACGGGGCACTGAGTAGCAAGATGGTTGCCCTGCCAACCTCACCTACACAGCGCTTCACCATCTGCCACTCTTCCAGGGCACAACCATTGGCACAACCATTGGCACCGCGGCCGATGACGCGTATTGTTAGTCAAACCTGCGCACCGTACCTGAGCGACCTTGCATCCAAACCACCAATTCCTCCTCCTGACATCGAACCCGAGCCCAGTATTGCCCTGAGATCCTGATATGAGGATTCTGAACCCACAGCGCCAGTTGCATGCCGAAGCCCCGTCGTGAGTCTGCGGCGAGGGCCGACACACGTCCTGCATTCAGTCGCCCCCCAAACTCGCGGCCGACTCCTGCGCCCCGTCAGGCACGGAGTGGAGAAGACGAAGACGACTACTATGAGCCACGAACACCGAAAAGAGCGCCGAAGGAAAAGGCGAAAGCCTCTCCAGTGCCTTCTCCGTCGCCCGAGAAGAAACTGCGCCGACCGAGTGACCGCTACCAGACTTCGAGCGGGGTGAGAGACAGTCCAAAAAGAGAGCAGCGAAAAGATCGAGCAAAGTACAGCTCTGGCGCGTCCACAAACAGCTCGAGTCAGTTGTTGAGCAGCGATGCTCTGGCCAAACTGAATGCGTACAACCAACGAGTGGAGTTTGAAGAAAAGTACGAAGAGCGCAAACGCAACAAGAAGAAACAGAAGCAGTACAAGAACCTCAAGGCAGCAGAGGCGACTCAGCAACGAAAGAAAAAACAAAAAAACAGGAATGTCAGTGGTGCCATATTAGAGGAAGGGAGGGCGGGCGAGAAGCACAGACGCGCGCATGGACGTGGCGGTGGGTATGGCAAAGAATACGAGGTTCACAAGCGATCAGGCACAGACCAGAGGAGGCGGAAGAAGAAATTCTGGTGGCTGTTGATCTTGTTCGTCGTGTTGCTGGCTATCTTCATCCCCGTGGCTGTCGTGGTGAGCAACAATAGCAAGAAATCGGGAGGAGGATCGTCTTCCTCTTCTTCGTCGACGACAACCGGCGGCTCATCAGGCATCAGCAATGACTGCGACTCGAGCTTGATTCCCGAAAGCGCAAAGGGCACCTACACCGATATCTCCACCTGGATGGACACGACGGATTTCAATTGTACATACACCGCCGAGACGGTTGGTGGGTTGTCAGTCATGGGCCTCCACTCGAGTTGGGATGATTCCACCAAAGCCAACGACAACGTCCCTGCTCTGAACGAAAAATGGGAGTATGGAAAGATGCCGATCCGAGGCGTTAACATAGGCGGCTGGCTCTCACTAGAACCCTTCATCACCCCTTCTATGTTCAACTATCCTGCCTCCGCTGCTGTGGTCGACGAATGGACACTGTCCCAGAAGCTTGGGCCGTCATCAGCACAGCGCGTCATTGAGACACACTACGCAACTTTCATCACAAAACAAAGCTTCATTGATATCAAGAATGCAGGCTTGGACCACGTAAGGATACCTTTCCCTTACTGGTCGGTCACAACTTACGATGGCGATCCATACGTGCCCAAGGTTGCCTGGCGATACCTCTTGCGAGCGATCGAGTATTGCCGAGAGAATGGCTTGAGAGTGAACCTCGATCTGCATTCCGTCCCGGGAAGTCAGAATGGATGGGCTCACAGTGGTCACCAGGGAGATATTGGTTGGATCCTGGGCCCTGATGGCGCCACCAATGCCCAGCGGTCACTGGATATCCACAACCAATTGTCCCAGTTCTTTGCTCAGGATCGGTACAAGAACGTGGTGACCATCTATGGTTTAGTCAACGAACCAAAGATGTTGGTAATTCCACCTCAGTCTGTGCTTGACTGGAACCAAAAGGCCATTGCAATCGTGCGAGGGAACGGCATCAAGCAGCGGATCGTCTTCGGTGACGGCTTCCTTAGCCTGGATACCTGGGACGACATGTTCCACGGCGTCGACGACAACCTTGTCATGGATACCCACCAATACCAAATCTTCAACACAGGACAACTGAAGTTGAAACACCAAGACAAGATCAACCTCGCATGTTCAGGCTGGACTGGGTTAATGGTTGCCGCCAATAACCCTCAAACCGGATGGGGTCCAACTCTGGACGGCGAGTGGTCCCAAGCGGATACTGATTGTACACCAAATCTGAACAACGTAGGCGTAGGCTCCAGGTGGGCTGGTACGCTCGACACTGGCGATCCAGAAACATCAGTGCTCACACCCACCTGTGCCGAGCCGCCTTGTTCATGTGCACAAGCCAATGCTGACCCAAGCGAGTACAGCGCTGCTTACAAGCAGTTTCTGCAGATGTACGCCGAGGCCCAAATGCACAGCTTTGAACAGGCCTGGGGCTGGTTCTATTGGACTTGGAAAACCGAGAACGCTGTACAGTGGAGTTGGATGTTGGGCTTGCAGGCTGGTATATTGCCGGAAAAAGCGTACGCCCCATCTTTCAAATGTGATTCTGAAGTCCCTGATTTTGGCGACCTGCCTGAGAGTTATTGATACCATGTGTTGCTGGGATGTGACAGACAGCATGGGAATGGAGTTCTGGGAAGATCGCTGATTTGCTGCGAGGTTGGCATAATGGCAGAAATGTGGATAGGAAAGGCGCTTCGACCATGAAGATGAGGCATGAATGAACATATTACCCAAGAGTCTTACCTGTTCCGGAATCTCCAGATTCACGTCGAGTCTTTGTCCACTTTTGAGGTGTGTTGCGAGTGTCTCTTTGTCGTAAGGTTGGCACTTTCGTATATAACAAAGCAAGGACCCTCGTGCGACATGGTACTCAACCACCATACATCCTCATTCCTGTTTCCTTTCACTTACCTTTGAACATGTCTCACTTCCACCTTGACTAGGATCATTCACTTGTGTTGCTATCGTGCTGAGCCTGTGAAAAGGAAGCCTCAAGCGTCGACTTCACTGCAACCCTGGTCGAAAGCACGTTTTGTTGCTGACTCTCGTTCGTCTTCACGCACTGTCTTCACGTGCAGGTGATTGCCGCACCATATTTCATTGTTGATTTCGAGTCGATTGAAATGGCGCACATCGCAGTACCACCACTACCACCTCCACGACGTCAGAGCATAACTAGGTCACCACGACGACGATACCGTCGTCGATAACAAGCAAACACCCCAACAGCAGCGCAACACCCACGAGCTTTTCATTGGCGAGAAATTCCGATACAATGAGGGAGTATCATCGACACCCCTTTGATCCTGGTATCCCACTGGCATACCAGGGTCTAGATGATGGCAGTATCAATCAACCAGAGGATCGCGTCAGTGAGATTGATCTTGCCCGTGCACAACTCCATATTGGCGGCAGCCGCTCCGGATGGGAAGAAGCCGTGTCATTTCCTTTTCCAGAACATCCGCAGTCACCAAGTCACCAAAGCATCAGATACAAGCCGCAACCAGAGTCGGTTGTCAATAGTCCTTTTCGCCCGCGTCTGAATACTTTTGCGCCACACGCTCAGTGGTCCCCTGGTATCGGTGCATCACCCGTTTTTGCGGCCTTCGTTGACCCCGAGGACAGTGATCGAGGGTCAGTAGTGGTGGAGAATTTCCAGCATGGTATTCCGTTTGAAGATGGCCATTTTCCAAGTGTCATGCAGGATCATGGAGTTGCTGGACTCAAACTGCCGCCAATTCGCAGCGACTCTGGCCATCAAGATACTCAGCTTCCAGGTAAGTTGTTGGTCCACAAAGACTTTGATAAACCACAAGCTGATACGACAACAGGCATTCATCAAATTCTTGGTCTCCCCATGACCCACCAGAAAACTGCCTCAGTTCATTGTCGCAAACACCAAGAGGGCCCGTTGTTGAAAGCAGAGACATTGTTTGTGGATGGGCGTTCAAAGCGAACACACAAGCGCGGGAGAGGATCGTTTGAGGCACCGGATGCCCCAGATAAAGCTGGCCTTGTATGCCGTTCAACACCAGCATTCTTCAACCAGATGTCTCCCACGCAAGATATGATGCAGTCCAACGATATGGAACCATCACCACCAAAGCGACCATATCGTTTGCCCCGCGGGATGTTCGGAATACCTTGTCATCCCCCAGGAGTCTCTCCGCCACCCAAGACTCCGGTAGCAGAACCCCAAGGAGTCCCTTTGCCTCCCAAGACCTCGATAGCAGAATCCGCACCAGGCAACATCCAGCCGGCACAGAGCCCGAGAGATATCGGGGCGAATTCGCAAGCAAAGCTGATTGTGAAATTGGCATCGAGGTCGGCATCCCGTATCACTCAGAGACCCCACGAAGTCTTCAGCGAAGAGCAGTGCCAAAAGATGTTGTGGCTTGCCCTTCATGGAGTATCACGTCCGACTATTGCGCGACTGCTGTACAATGACGTCGACAAATCCAAACCATTTTCCAACAAGACCGAGCTTGTGGCTGGCATTGATAAGTTGGTACGGCTCTTCATCGCCGAGCTTGCGTTGGACCAAGATAGAAGGGGAGTTGACGACATGGTTGAGCATCTGCTGCAAGAGGGAGATCGCCTGGACTGGAGTCCGTATCTACTGCGGCAAGCAGTTGGTGTCATGAGTACTTCTGGAGATGAGGCCACCCAAAGTCAAGAGGTTCGAGAGGTCGCTTTGGAGCGTCACGCACTCTCTAAGTGGCGAAGCACTCATGGTGGCGAGAATCCGTTTCAACCCAGCCTGGGCAGCACGCGTCGAAATCAGTTGCAGGCATTCCGAGGATTGATGAGAGAATCAGTGGAGCAAGAAATGATGGAACAGCTTGGATACCAAGAGGACAATCATGACATGGAGAGAGCACTGATGAAGAAGTGGTTGCTCAAGATTCGCGAACTCGGCAAGCTCCCTGACCGTCTGATGGAGGCTGGACTCGGAGCGCACAGCTCAAGTCCAGGAGACGCTGACGAGTTCGGTGATAGCAAGATGCCATCGTGACAGGATGGTGAAGCAAGAGCTGGCGACGTATGGTTCTGTCAACCCCTGAGTCGCTGTCCGTCTGGAGCTGATAGCATTGAAAGAGGGGCTACTCAGGATCTGAAGCTTCTGGGATACCATGTGGCTGTGACTTGTTCGTGTTTCTTCTAACCTTTCTGAGGCACAGGCACAAGTTGGATTCTAAGCGATGACCTCAAGGAAGATTGAGTCACTGCTCAAGAAACCGAGTCGGTGTTGTGAGCTGGAGGATTGCAGATTGGAGGAGTCGCTTGCCAGCAGGTTCATAATAGCGTAACATCCCGAGTGATCAATACAGAAGAAAGTGGAATTGATGAAACTCGACTTGCGCAGGTCGGTTCACATGGGGTCTTTCTTTGACTCTGATTGGATAGCCTCGTCTCGTGCAGCCTTGTTCCGATTTCTAGTGCAACGTACTCAGTACGAGGTACAGCCCGAACCACCATCAGAAAACAGACTCTCATTATTGATCATCACTACTTTATCGCAGAGCTAGAAAAAGGCAGCAAGGAAGTCGCAGGTCCCCATCAATTGATGTCTTGACTACATTTACAACATTTGAACGAAAGTCGGTTTGCTCCGCCGCCATGTCATCCTCCTCGCACCCGTCGAGGGCATTGCCTCAAGGTCACGGCAAGCAGCCTGACAACAGCCCCGACCCGTCCACAAAGGCCGCAGACAACGACAACGACGATGCCAGTAACGGCGAAGACGACGCTGGCCCTGGAGGCGATCTCCCCATGAGCATGACCGCTTCCGTCATGTTAACCAACTTGCCCAAGGATGCGAGCCAGGCTCTCAGGGAGGTCGAAGAGATTGATGATCGAAAAGGTACATTTTCTTCCACGAACCACAGAGACTTGATCTCCGCGCACATATCACTGGTGTTTTCTCAAATTCTAATCTATGCGGATGTTCTGTGTGCATGTAAAAAACAGTCTCTGTCCGCTTCCAACCCGTTGGCGCGGCCCCGATCCTCAAACAGCGCGTCTTCAAAATCAGTGCCTCGTCGAAATTCAGCGTCGTGTTGAACTTCCTCAGGAAGAAGGTCGGCGTCAAAGAGGGTGACGGCCTGTTTTGCTATGTGAATAGTGTGTTCGCACCGGGTTTGGATGAGGGCGTGGGGAACTTGTACCGGGTACGTTTGCGCCTCTACTAGCACCCCTTGTCCGCTCTTCGTGGAGTTGCTTCCGTCGTTCACAGGAGGGGGATGCTCTGCTTGGCTTGCCTCCCACTCGACTCTGATGTGCTGGTGTTACGCTACATTCTCTGGCACTGTGAATTGAATCTGCTAATAAAATCGCAAGAGGAGATCATGCTAACCACAGTCCTTGTTTATCAAAACTAGTGTTTCAAGGTGGATGACCAATTGATCGTCAGCTATTCTACAACGCCAGCTTTTGGATGAGCCTAGGCCCGTCCCAGCTCTGTTTTGACCAAACGATGTGCGCTTGCTTGAGGATGAGCCCAACAACACCGAAAATATGCCATGGCAAAGATCAAAGCAACGCCGAGGGTATCAAGCCTTCTGCTCCTCTGCAGATTGAATGGCCACCTTAAACGCCTCCGTAACTTTTGCATCACTCTTGTACACATGCGACGGACCGGGATAACTTCGATCACCGACCTCATCCTTGTACTGTTTGATGGCGTCCAGTCCAGCTTCCCATATCGAACCATACTTTTTGACGAACTTGGGCATGAAACTATCAGGCGGGCGAACGCCGAGCATGTCAATCTGCACCAGAACCTGTCCACTTGTTTTGTTGCCTGCACCGATGCCGATGGTGGGTATTCTGAGGGCCTTGGTAACTTCCTCAGCGATATCGGGCGGTACACATTCCAACACGACCACGAAAGCTCCTGCCTCCTCCACAGCCTTTGCATCTTTGAGCAGAGACATTGCTTTCTCCAGTGTATTGCCTTGTACGCGGAAGCCTCCAAGAGCATGCTGACGTTGCGGGGTGAGGCCGATGTGTGCACAAACTGGAATGCCGGCGCTTGTGATCTTCTTAATTGCGGGTGCCATCTCGACTCCCCCTTCAAGTTTGACACTTTGCATGCGTCCTTCTTTGATCATTCGAATCGCACTGGCTAGAGCCTGTTCCGGGCTGAGTTCATACGAACCCATGGGCAGATCGCCGACGGTAAAGGACCGGGTTACCGCTCGACTGACTGCGCGGGCTGACACGATCATTTCGTCGAGGGTGACTTCGGACGTGTCTTGCATGCCCAAGGACACCATAGCAAGGGAATCGCCGACCAAGATCATATCCATTCCAGCTTCTTGTGCCATGAGTGCCGAAGGGAAATTGTGGGCAGTCAACATCGTGATGGGTTTGTCCTCAGCATACATTTTCTGGAGGGTTTGGATGGTGACTGGCTTCTGGCCTCTAGCCAGCAAGGCTGGGGACGAGGGGGCATGCGAGCTCCAGCGAACTTGTCGCCACTGTCGGTGAGATTGGGGAACAGCTGGGCGACAGATGTCGCGGAGAAGTGGTCGTGTGAGAGACACAATTCGATTGATGCGGACGATGGAAGCCATTTTTGTTCACCCGAGCCCAAAAATAAGTAGATACGAAGGAGGAGGGGGGACAGAATGAAAGAGTAGTCTCAAACTGTTGTGACACATATTACAGAACTGAACGCGGTGGCGGTGAAAAATGAGGTTTTATTCACTGTTGTCGTGATGAATTCTTTATGCGTAGATCTGAGAAAAGGTCTGGAGGAGAAGATGAGCCTCGGTGTCGATGGTGCAGGGCCGAGCAGGAAGCGTACTCTGGGGGTTAGTGAGATCAACAGGGGTTCCTGTTGGTTGTAGCTAGGTAGCCTAATACCTATAAAGTTTAGAGGGACAGGTCTTCCGGGGGCACTCCTGGGCACCAGTTGGGGCGAGAATGTGATTCTGGTCCTCTGGCGTCACTCAACCACTTCGGCTGCCGACCGCTGCACACCTCCCTTTTGCCATCCATGATAATTAACGGCCGAACGAGGGTATGTCCCGGCTGGCGCTCTACTTTGCCTCGGAAGCAGTCGAGTCTGTCCCTCCAACCCCAGAATAAGTTATTATCAGCCTGGCGAGAGTGACTGCAAGGCTGTCATGCATCTGTTGTAAGTCCATATTTGGCTTCGCCGAGACTGCACTGTCCTGCCTTGGTAGCTAGCACCTCGGGACTTGAGCTGTGGCACATACGAGGGAGCGAGTTCGCAGACCAGCTGACTCCCCAACCATTGGCTTTGGGACCAAGGAGTGGGTATGAGTTCCTTTGTCACGCTGCTCCCAGCGCATGGTTGAGGGCGTGGACATGCCCACTACGCCAGACTGCGCTCTGAACCAGTTGGGCCTTGACAAATCAGTCAAGCCTCCCCACCATTGCCCTTGCCATCGAACCATCTCCAACCACAGCGAAATACTCCTCACCAAACCGCGACCAACTTCAAGCGGTATCGACATACCTCATACTCTTAACTCCTTGCTCTCACTCTTCCTAGTTTTGCGGCCTTCCACTGCGGTCTCTGCCACTGTCCTGTTTCTTCACCTCCAAACAAGCGCTTCACTATCTGTTAGCCTAATCACGACTCTTGTGAGACGCCCCCTCCTTCAGGAAGACAACGGAAAAAGCCGAGTCCAGTCCGCGACAGAATATCCGATCATCCCCTCGTGATCCTGCCTTTTCCGATCGTGCTTCTACAGCCCGCCACCCCTAGATCTGATAGACATTCCTCCCAAGGCATCGAGACACAGACCCGATCCATCGCGCCCCTCTCTCGACCATAAACAGATCGCCCAAGTGCCTGATATTCTTGTGGACAGAGCCTACGTCCTAGCGGAATCTTCGGTTGACGAGGCACAATGAGTAGCCCGAAGCGGAGGATAGAGACCGATGTCATGAAGCTGATGATGAGCGACTACGAGGTCACACTGGTCAACGACAACATGCAAGAATTCTTCGTCATATTCAAAGGGCCTTCGGAAAGTAAGAGCATGAACTTCCCTCGTCAAAGCGCTCAGGTTATCATATTGCTACAAGATTGAGGGCCACTGACGAAACGATGTATGTACAGCACCCTTTGCCGAGGGCAAATGGAAAGTTCACGTCGAACTGCCAGATCAGTATCCCTACAAATCGCCTTCCATCGGCTTCGTTAACAAGATTTTCCATCCAAACATTGACGAGGGGTTAGTCATTTGATGCTGGGAACTCCGATGCAAGCAAGTGGTTCTGATATGGTTTCCTAGGTCGGGATCAGTGTGCCTGGACGTCATCAATCAGACATGGTCACCCATGTTCGATATGATAAATATCTTCGAAGTCTTCTTGCCTCAGCTCCTGCGATACCCTAATCCTACCGATCCATTGAACGGAGAAGCCGCTGCACTACTGATGCGAGAACCTCGAAGCTACGATGCCAGGGTCAAAGGTGAGATGCACATTCCGCAGGACAAACAAAAGGAGGAGTATATTAACTGCTATGAAGAGTACATTGCGCAGTATGCTACGAATATCCACGATGACCACGACGAGGACGAACATGAAACGGACGGAGAATTGAGCGAGGTGGAAGATTTCAACAGCGATGGAGAGGATGAGCCAGCTGGTACCATGGAGGATGTTTGACTTTGGAGTCTTGGTGACCTGGAGTTCTGTTGCCATTTGGAGTATACTGGGCGCTACTGGGTGAACGAGGAACAAACAGCGATATGTGATGGGTTGGGTTGATTCTATTTCAAGTTGCGAGCTCCCTCTGAAGTTTTGACAGACTCAACTGGCTGTAAAAGCTGTTGCCCTACTAGAGCTGCTTTCGTCTTGAACAACACCATGTCGCGTGGCCCGTAGACACAGCAAGCCGACTGGCTGTGGAGCTACAGAGGATCTGTGGAGCGCTCATTGGGGTTAACACAGTCTGAGCCTAGAAAGAGAGGTCATTTAGTTGCGAAGAGTACGACCAGCACACGTCTCGCCTCAAGACCCATGATGGATGTTCACAAGACGGTTGACGCCGTGGTGGTTCTGGCGTGTCTGGGCAGTCAGACCGAACTGAGTTGCGGGCGCATCCATCTCTGCAGCAGCTCCTGCGTCATCGTCTGGGGGCTCGGTTCTCCTAAGGCAAAGTGACGTGTTTTCCCGGCCACGCGACCTCTTTACTCCGTACCCGCTAGTCCTACTCACACCAACCTTGTCGCAAGGTGCACTTGTCCCAGGTTGCCAGGCAAGCCAGGTAAGTTAAAGCCTGAAACACTCCGCCTGCGGGGCCTAGCATCTCATCGCATTTCTCCATCTTCAGGACGACTTCACCCTCTCATTTCGAGGTCAATTTCCGGACGATTAAACCACTGTCCCCCGATCATGTTATTGCTATCTCTCGAGTGTTTACCCCCAGAAGTTCTCCTCCGCATCCTCTTCTTCCTGGAGATCCCCGACCTGCTCCAAGTGAGTCGCACATGCCACACGCTGCGCGAGATTGCTTGCGACCCTCTGCTTCACCTCGAGCGACTGCATCACGTCTCCTATACCCTATCCACCCTGCTAGCCCGGCGGCCGTCCAAGTCAGCCATTAGTCCTCCCAATTCTTGGATCTGGCTCAGCAGGACCAATGTTCTCTCGCGGCAAATCAGCAAGAGTTTGATTCGCATACGCCTGAGCCATAACCTCGAACACAGACCCAGTCCGTTTGACCTGGTACAGAGGGCCATCCTCCCGTCTACATGCACCAGTTATTCCTCGCCGGTTTCGCCGGTCCTGATACAGTCACAGCAGGCGGTCCAAAGGAGCAAATTAAAAGATGGACTGTGTCGCAAACTAGAGCGCCGCCCGAGCATGAACAGTCTGGTGTCACTTAACATCATGCCTGAAGAGTGCGTCCGACAAAGTGTCTCGCCTGCCATCGTGGCTACGAGGCGCAAAGTGATTAGAGAGAGCTTGAAGGATGGGCTTCGTGCGTGGGTTGAAGGGCGCGCCCTACAGGCACAAAAAAGGAAAGCAGACGAGATGGATGCAACGGAGAAGACTACAGTAAAGAGCCTGGTGAGGAGGTTCGCCGCAAGAAAGGTTGCTGTGGACTTGGAATGCAGGCGGGTAAGTCGTCTCGATCCAGTGATCGCAGAGAAAAGGAGGGCACAAGCGAAATGGGGCAGGGAGGTAGAGCTTGCAAAGAAGGATGAAGAACGGCGAGCTGCTACCAACGGTGCCTGTGCCCAGCCGACGAGAGCGCATGTCCTGGGGCTCAAAAAGTTCTGGGAAGGAGTTATCAGGGCGGCTGCTGGATGAGTGATGCATTCTTTTTACTGAGTTTGATGAGTGTCTTGAGCATTTGGTGGTGGTTCAACAGGTCTATACCCAGGGTGATGTTGGCGCTTGATTGTTTTGTTACCTTTCAACGAAGCCGGCATTTTACACACATAAGATCCATGGTGCGCATATTTATCAGCCTCTCCTTATGATTAGTGGTCCATGCAACCTCGAGAATCTTGTCACGGTAGGGCAGATTCAGGCCCAGCTCAGCGCACACAGGACGAATCATCTCACTCGACCTGCGTCGCCACTTGTTCAGCGGGAGACGCAGTATACTTGTACACAGCGCTTCCTCGTATGCCGCGGGTTGCGAGCCGACCCATCACCCCACATCTCGAGGACTTTCCCCTTCCCTCATGAATTGCGCGTAGCTGCGGCCGAGAGCGCGGACGGGCCAGCAGGGCTGAGCTGGTTGGTCCGTGTCACCAAATGACGAGAGATATGCAGAAGGTGAGGCGCATTGAGTGGTTATGTTGTGGCCCGAGCGACACGACCGAGAGACTTAGACTGTACTCGGTACAATGGGTCAACTATCAAAGAGCTGGGCTCTGTTGACAAGCGCCTTGCTGTGTTCATTTCCGTGGGCTGGATGGCGAATACTGACAGCGAGCCTGGGCCCTGAACGAACGGGGGAATGGGGGATGGATGGCCGTATTGGGAAACTGGAACATGTTCCTGCGATACCCAAACGAGTTGGTGTGAGTCACTTGCGAGAGGTGGTCTAGACTCTAGACCTGTGGTGGTGTGGGCGGTGAGTGGTGGTGTTACTCGCTTATGATCGGATTTGCTTGGCCTGCGTAGGTACGGGGCGAGGGGCTCTGGAGAGACACGAGAGATTAACGAGTTTTACGACTTGGATGCTTCCTCACAGTCGAGCTCTGCGTGATATAAATACTGGGGAAATACGAGCAGATCACACAATGGACACATTCATACTTGATTTGCAGACACCGTCAAGGGTTCTATATAGAACTCGCACCCATTCGAAAGGGTTTATTTCCCTACAGTTCTCAAAACACACATTTAGTCCTCAGTATCTGAGTTACTCTCCTACCCACCACCTCTACAAACTTTCACGACCTTGATGCCGCTGGGCGGTGGCACTGGTACCACTACCACCACTACTACTATCACAAGGACTACTATGGATGCCGAATCGAGTCAAATCGGCGTCCGCAATACTGCCACACTCGGGGAACAGATTGCCAGTAATAACAACACCGGAAAAGATATCGTTGACTCTTCCTCTGCGACCGACGAGTACGACGAGTCTGATGGCGACTACGAATTCGAAGAGGACGTCGACGATTTCAACGAGGCAAAGTGTTTATTCTGCAACCAGGAGAGCCCAGACCTCGACCAGAATTTGGCCCACATGTTAAAAGTCCACGGCTTGTACATCGACCCGGCGCATCTGCTGGTAGATGTCGAGACCCTCCTCGCATACTTCCATCTCATCATCTCCGGACGGCACGAGTGTCTCTATTGTGGGACGCAAAGGAACACTCTCGAGGCGGTGCAGCAGCACATGATGGCCAAAGGGCATTGCAAATACGACATTGGGGATGAGGATGCCGAGCTCAGAGAGCTGTTTGACGACTCATTGCCGCATGCAAAAGAGGACCTACTCCGACATCTCCACGCCATGCACGGGCCCGATGACACCCACCTTCCATCGCAAGTCAGATCGAGGAAACGACGGCCATCAAAACGGCCCGACAAACACGGCCTCGACATCACAGCCTCTACGCCCGACCAAGTACCACCGACTTCGACTTCGACTTCGCAGTCAAACACTGATGCCGAGCCAGCCTCGAATGCTAACCGCACACCTTCTCCTTCCCAGGGCGCATTGAGCACAAGAGCACTGAAGCAAGAATGCACACTCAACAACCAACTCGCGCAACTCCGAGCAGGTGACCGGAGAAGTCTACTACACTTACCGCCTTCGCAACAGAGGGCATTGTTGGCGACCCATCACAAACAGACGGAGAAGGCGAGGAGGACGGAGCAAATCAGTCAAAGCAACTTGGAGAGCGTAGGCAACAAGGTCAATTGCCTGGGAAAAATCAGATTGGTACGGAAACCTCCTCACACCGGCAATATCTTCAGCCTGAATCGGTGAGTTCGATGAGAGCTTCCGGCATGCCAGGTGCGAAGGACATTTGGCACGTATCGGCCGAGACAACTATTAGCTAGAGGTGGGAAGAACCCAAGATCGTGGATCAAGGATGGTCTAGATGGAGAGAAGAATCACTTGTTGATGCAGCAATCCGTCATCGAAAGAATCCTTGGCCAGGCAGCCACTGAGCGCCGTCTGATCCGGTCCGCCGAGCGAGTTTGGCCTTTGAACGGCCTATCGTTCTTGACACTGGTTTCCACAACCTGGAGACAGACGACAGGAGGAAGAGGTCGAGATCATTTTGCGGTTTCTTAGACCAAGAAATGCGGCAAGGCATACGACCTTGAAGGAGAGACCAACGGCCAAGGGGAGGAATACAAGGTATCGAGGCATCGGTCTTGATCCGAACCAGTTTTGGCGGTCAAACAGGTAACTAGGTCAAACATGCGGCGACAATGGGAAACGGTACTCTGGGAGCATATGGTGAACGCGTCCATGAGCTACGTGTAAAGCGATGTAAAGGACTAGGACGTATGAGAGGAACAGATAGTTCATGCGGAATTGTGTCTGCTTTCTCGTTATAACGCTCGAGAAACCACAAGTCCCGGCTCCTAACTCTCCTCAAGATACTCTCATACGATGACGGAGTATTTGTAGGTGTGCCTTGGCTCGGAAAGTTACCCCAGAAACCAACCATCACAGCCTTGCATATGATGTCAACAGCACGAACAACAAATTCCCACCTCTCAATCTACATGGATGACCTGACTTTGGGGGACACACGGTAGATCTCTTTATGCTATTGCCTACGCCGCCTCTAGAAACCACCAATGTCAATAAAGGTTGGGCTCTTTCACGGCTGACGAATGACTTTCAAGCAACAAGCAAATAAACCTGCGCGCCCCTCAGTGTTGATAAAACACATCCAACCGACTTATCATCCTCAACGCCCCGCCAAACGCTGAATGACCCGAACCTTTGGTTATCGAAACCTCCGCCAGACGGGGTTGATATTTTGCATGCTCTAGACCCCGCTAAGGATCGATCACTCTGGTTGCCTGGACAACCTCTGCCTAACGCCTGCCTGCGGCCTTGCCAGCTCAAACCACCATCTCAAGACCTGCGTCACGACTATATATCCCAAAATCTGTGAGCGGAGCGAGCCAGCCCTATGATACACCTGCAGCTGTGACAAGACGGACGCCACAATACTTCGATTTTACATTCCACCTTCCGACCAGCGTCGAGATGGTGCGGGAACAGCAAGCCCCTCGCAACCCGCTCGCCCCAGCCATGGGTAACTCGCAGCCTGCCCCAGATCTTCAGAACAAAGAAAAGATACCCGACAGCAATGCACCTCTGACTGCGCAGCCTCTGTATCCAGATCTCAAGAATGCCCTGGCAGAGCAACCTCAGTTTGGGAGGCCATCAATGCCTGGAGCATCGCCACAGCCATACGCAAGATCCCAACCACTCATGCGACCGGGCGCGAGTGCCAATACGTCAGCTCCACGCCAGGTGAGCGGGAGTCAGCAACAAGACAAATATTCAAACCTTTTCGTGTCGGCGAAGAGACCTGTACAAAGACCAGAGCTACACAAACCTCATGTCGTCGCAAATCCTCTGCAAGCGCTCAACGGACGGGCCACCGGACAGCCTCCTAGACCCAGCTCTTCTCGACCGTCTGATGGGGACGATGATTTCTATGAGATCGCCCAACCTGCAAACTTCCCTGCCTGGAAGCCACCCACGGTTGTCGCTCCCACCTTTTCGTCCCAACAGCCTCCAAATCCATACTTTCGCCCGACTGCGATAGATTTGACTCAGGATAGGCCCACGTTTACCCGTCCAGCGGCCCCCGCGAACAACACTTTCTTTCGAGCCGACCACTATGAAATGGCCGACCCGTCCACGTACATGAATTCCTCCCAGGCGAATGAAAGCATCAAAGCTCTACTTGAAGGTGCGTTTGAGGACGAAGAGGACAAACCGAGGACCAGGCGGAGAAAGAAGGAGCTGGACAAGAAGGTGGCCGATCTGGCAGATATGGTCAAAGACATGTCGGTCAAAAGTACAGACAAGAGCGAACCATCACAAGAGGAGGCGGATGAAGGAGAAGAAGACGACGGTGTCGTCCCGGGGTTGAAAGTAAAGCTCTTACCACATCAAATTGACGGTGTCGACTGGATGGTCAGCAAGGAAACCGGCAAGAATAGGACTTACGGCGGTATTCTGGCGGATGATATGGGTCTGGGAAAGACGATACAGTCGATCGCTCTCATTCTTAGTAACCCGAAGCCCAGTGCTGAAGAATTGGAAAAGAGCAAGCGAAAGTTGCCGGACAGCGTCGCCAAAGGCACCCTTGTCGTCGCTCCCCTCGCGCTGATTAGACAGTGGGAAGGAGAGCTGAAGGATCGCATCGACGAAGACCACGCCCTCAAAATCTGCGTGCATCATGGCCCTCAGAGAACTAAAAGCTACAAAGACCTGAAGAAGTACGATATTGTCATCACAACCTACCAGACGCTGTCATCAGAACATGCAGGGTGTTCAGAGTCCCTCAAAGTGGGATGCTTCGGGGTCCACTGGTATAGGATCATTCTAGATGAGGCACACTCCATCAAGAACCGCAATGCGAAAGCCTCCAAGGCGGCATGTGCTCTCGATGCTGCATACCGCTGGTGTCTGACTGGAACTCCGATGCAGAACGGTCTTGACGAGCTCCAAAGTCTCATCCACTTCCTCCGCATCAAGCCTTACTGTGACCTCAATGAGTGGCGCGAGAATATCACCAAACCCATGAATAATGGAAAGGGCGGTCTTGCGGTTAAGAGACTGAGACTCATCCTGAAAAGCTTCATGAAGCGGAGAATGAAGGATATTCTCAAACAGGAGCACTCAAACGAAGGCGGTAAAGGAGGTTCAGCCGAAGGAGGCAAAGATCCTGGGTTCAAGATCGTCGGACGAACTGTTCATAATGTTGAAGCAGATTTTACAGACCAAGAGCGAGAGTTCTACAAACGTCTGGAGTCCAGGACAGATCGGAGTCTTGAGATGATGATGGCGGGGAACAAGATGAGTTATGCGTCGGCATTGGTCCTTCTTATGCGACTTCGACAAGCGTGCAATCATCCAAAGCTCACCGGAAGCGACTTGAGTACCGAGACTGATGCATCAACTGGCATGCAGACACCAAGTCGCAGAAAGGCGAGTACGGAAGACGACATGGACAGTATTGCGAACATGCTCGGTGGCCTTAGTATGGAGACCAAGAGGTGCGATATGTGTCAGATCGAGTTGACATCGAGAGAGACTGCTAAAGGCGCGATCCGATGTCCTGAGTGCCAAGAGGATCTCGACAAGCAGACGGATTATGTGAATGAGATGAAGAAGACGAAGAAGGAGAAACGACAGAAGCAAGAGCAGAAGACGGTCAGAAGTCAGCGAAAACAAGCGAGGCGCGTTGTGGATGACAGCGATGATGAGGATGATGATGAGGACGAGAAGCACGAAGACGAAGAAGAGGCCTCCTCTGACGGCGAAGAAGATGAGGACGACGACGAATACTCCTCATCCGACGACTCTAGCGATGCAGCACCCACGGTTCTCCAGTCCACCAAAATCCGACAGCTCCTCTCCATTCTCCGCGAGGACTCCCACACTCACAAATACATAGTCTTCTCCTTCTTCACGTCCATGCTCGATTTGATCGAACCATTTCTCCGCTCAAATCGGATTCACTATGTCCGGTATGACGGAAAGATGCGTAACGACGCACGCGAGGCGTCTCTCAACGCTCTCCGCAAGGATCCTTCTACACGCGTCCTCCTCTGTTCTCTCCGCGCGGGAAGCTTGGGATTAAACCTGACCGCGGCGTCGAGGGTGGTGATATTGGAGCCGTTCTGGAATCCCTTTGTGGAAGAACAGGCGATAGATCGAGTGCATCGACTGAACCAGACTCAAGACGTCAAAGTGTACAAGATCACCATCAAGGGAACGGTAGAGGAACGAATCCTAGAGTTACAGGAGAAGAAGCGCGAACTAGCCAAGGCAACCATCGAGGGCCAGGGCAAGAAGGGCGCAATGAGACTGAACATGCAGGATATGTTGAAGCTGTTTGGGCGGGAGGCGGAGTCGGAACACCCCGTGGATGTGGAGGAAGTTGGGATGGGAAAAGGCCGGTCGAGGGGATTGCTAGATGCGAGCCGAGACACGTCTTCGCTATCCAATTCGTCGCAGGCTGCAAGCGAATATGGGTCCTTGGGAGGGACGAGTGGCAGCGCAGGCGACCGACGCGAGAAGACGCGTGTGAGCGATAGCAAGAAGAAGACGTGGAAGGAGCACGAAGTCTATGGCCGGAGGTGGTAGATCCTCATACGCCGTCCACAAGCTTGTCATCATGAATCTCGGGTGGTTTTTGTTGGGCATTCATTGCATTGTATTGCATCGCACTTCTTTTTGCAAAGAGTCAGTCAGGATATGAGTTGGTTCCAGATACCCCCAGGGAGGGGAGGATGACACGACCATGAGTGAGGCATGGATGGAGCGCATGGGGCAATCAAGGGGATGTATGTATGTATCGAGTATGGAAGACCGAGAAATGGCACGGTCGGAAAGAGATGATTTTGAGTACTGCTACAAGTAATTACAAGTACCTAAATACCCGCTTGTGGTACCTACCGGGGAATACCCTCGTTGCCTTTTACTCGCATTACTGTGCACAACGCTGC
Organism: Fonsecaea nubica; assembly: GCF_001646965.1. Lineage (NCBI taxonomy): Eukaryota > Fungi > Ascomycota > Eurotiomycetes > Chaetothyriales > Herpotrichiellaceae > Fonsecaea > Fonsecaea nubica. Next base: position 29,164 of record NW_019173796.1, on the reverse strand, counting down.
ATATTTGGGTACTTGGTACTTGGTACGAGTACTCCTAGTACCCAGTACCAACCTACCTAATAGTCATACTTACGTACATACATACATAGGTACGTACGGAGGTCTAACACACACCTACCTACCTCCCTGATCTATGTATGTACTACCTGACTAACTAGCCATGTCCTCCTTGCTGTGCAAGCCAGGGACGTACCCTGGTAGTCCATGGGTACTGTACATACGAGGTACAAGGTAGATAATTTCCTACCTATGTAGGTTAGGTACCTGGGTACGCAGGGGACGGTCATCCGGTTCAGTTCGGTTCGGCATTCAGAAGACAGAGAGAGCGCGTCTGCGTCTACATCTTGACTCAAATCTGCAGACACCTCTGGCTCTGGTTCTGCAAACCTCTGCTTTCGGTCGTGGGGTTTTGAATCGGACTGAACTGAATTTGATGGACTGGACTGGCCTGGACCAAATGGACCAGAGAAGGACCATAAGTGGCGGTGAACACGGGAGACACTGACTGACAGGTTGATTGACGCAAAGGGAGGTTGATGGATGTCTGTCTCCCTAGCGAGCTAGGTACCTGTCCCTGTACCCATGGTCTACGAGGTACGGTGACTTCGAACGCGACCACACTCCCACACCACCTCTGAAGTCAGATTTCCCAATGTCATTGGATTCATGGCTCTCAAATTGCAAGCTGGGGAATTGCTGTAAACGGACACTAGTGGTGCGACCTGTCTTGGGAGAATAAACACTTGATGCTATGTATGCAAGTCTTGCGAGGCTGAGACTTCTTGGGGGATGTTCCCTTTCTTGGGGGGGTTTTCTTCGCAATGAGGTTCTTGTTCTCTTCGATTGACGGCGGTTTAGTACATCACCCTTGCGGTGCCATGGGAGAACATTCAGCTCGGCAAGGTCATGGTCGTGGTGGTGACGCAAAGTGATCCCCTTTCTGACTCTCTGTCTGGTCAGCAAGAATAGTACGGGATGGCCGGAAGAACAGAGCGTCCCATTGGGTAACAACCCAGGCTCCCGTCGGATTCATGCGATTTGTAGTGGGACTCGAGCTGAACTTGACGTGCAGGTGGACATGGCCGGAAACTGCCTGTCCAAGGCTGGACACCTTACGAGTACACGTAAAGTCCAGTACTGAAGAGAACGTCGATTGGTTAGGAAAGAATGGAAGTGAATGCTCGTGGAGGCTGAAAAAATGGAGTACCAGGTGAAACTCCAATGTGTACGAGTACTAGGTACCGAGTACTTGGTACGTAACCCAATACCTTTGTAAATTGGTAGACGTGGAGAGAGGCCATGGAAGATCGACAGGAATAACTAGAACCCGGCCAGTCTCAGATCATTTCTCTCCATACTCAGACACTCCGAAGCCCCTGGGACTCGGTAAACAGAGCGCTGATCCATCACCCAGGTCTTCTAGTGTTGAATGGGCCATGCTGTTCTCATACGGCAAACGCGTGGTACTGATAGTGGACAGTGCATACGAGTACAGAGCGACATGCAGTGTACAAGTCCGAGGGAGTGCCTGTGGATGGAAAGTCTGTCAAGCCAAGGGTTGGCAAGACGTGCGCTGCATCCTCGAGAGCTCTCCAAGTGGTCGCCTAGTTTGGAAATAATGGTACCTAGTGTCGGTGGGCTTTCGGGCGACTGAGGCTTTGGTGATGGCTGACAAGGTGCTAAGGGAAAAGTTTACCGGGCTGGACTTTTGACCGAACCAATGCGGACGCAAGCTGTTGTTTCACAGCCAGGGTCAGCTGCAGCAGCAACGTGGCAGCCACCTTTTGAGACCAAGCCGCCAGTTGCAGCAGCCCGGACAAGGGGGTGCGCCAGTCAGGACTGAGGACTCTGCAGAGAGAGGCCCGCCCACCTCTCGCATGTTTCCCTCGTGGCTCTTTTTCTTAATGTTTCTGGAAAAAACCCAATTCCTCGGTTTGTCTCGGATAGGCGCAAGATGGCGGGATCGAAGGCTAAAAGGGTGCCAGGCTCTGCCAAAGGTAAAATATCTTGATACCAACAGACAATCCACGGTCGACGTTCGAGTTAGTCAGGCCAGTCGCCGGTGACTCGATAGTACGTGGTCTAGTGATTGATAGCCCTAATCAAAAGCAAACCCCCAGAGAAAGGGGTAGGGCCTTGGAAAGATGAAACGTGGTCAGCCATGGTCGCAGCTTGCACCAACTGCGCCTAGCTCGTTTGGGGCCAAGTGCGCAGTTAGAGGGTGGAACGGTGCTCGATGGGTGATGGGGATGACGGACGGTGATTGAACCAATCTTGGACAGGACCAGGGCGACATGGTGGTTTCTTTCTGGGGGGCATCTGTCGAAGTTTGCCATCCGCTATTTATCGCCGAGGGAGAGAGAAGAAACGACTCGACTCGACGAGCGAGAGGTTGAGGCAACAGAGAGGAGGACCCGCCGGTCGGGAGATGAGATTTGTCCTGAGCTTCCCCAATTATTAGCAATTGCTGCAGCTTCTGCTATGACTTTGGGGTTTTGACTTTTTGCCATGTGATGGATGGATGCTGGTGCAGATGGGCCACGGCTGATGGCTGATGGCCCGATGGTGGATGGTGGACTGGAGGTTGGCGGGATGATGGTTGTGGAGGATGGATGGATGGATGGACTTGGAACAACGGGCCTCTTCATTTCTTCTCCCTCGCCTTCTTCTCCTTCTTCCAACTATGGGGCCGCCTTCGAGAAAAATCCACAAGACCACAATTAATTCACTCTTCATTTCTTTCGGGCCTCTTCTTGATTCCTTCTATCGCCTACCTCTCCGCCTCGCCGTCCTCTGAGTCTTGAAGTCGTGCGCCGAGCTTCCCTTTGAACCATCCCTGGTCGATCATCGTCTGTGTTCCCACCTCAAACCGCAGCCTGCGACATAGCTCAACCACCGGTGTCCATCGATCAATTTATCGTTCGCTGCACAGGCACTATCATCCCCTTTGCACATCAAAACCGATTGACAGCCCAGTTTCTGAAACTGGAGTAGCAGCAAGGGACTGCATCCCCCCTGGTCCCCTGTCAAAAAGGTTGACCTCCGCCTTACCAGTCTAAACGACGTTAGAAGGCGCACTTGATGCTTCGGCTACTACACTTTCTGGTATTAGGACCCTGACCGCCGCTGTCGAGCCCTCATGCCCGAATGATTCATTGCTATCTCAACCGTGGACAGCCTTTTTAATCGTACCATATCCTCTCTCTGGCTCGCTCCACGCTACCCCGGGCCTTCTTGTTCTGCATCTTCACCATTTCGACAAGTACCTCGGACACCTCCAAAGTCTCTTCCGTCCAGTTTTGTCGCCTTGCCGTTCCTTTTCCTGTCATCTTGGGGCTGCGGCATTTGCCCCTTCAGATTTTCTGAGCGTCTCCTACCGCACTGATATCTTTGATTCTAGAATTGGACGCTGGCCGGTACCTCCGCGATCCTTTTTTCCATCCTCCTTACCGGCACTCGATCTCTTGGTCTGCCAACCTCGGTTGTCTAGCGAGGCATGCTCTGACATATCCTAATTGAACTTTCATGTGGCTTGGATAAATCTTCAAGATCGATCAGACAGCCTGATCATCAACCGCTCAACTACATCTCCAAATCCTCACCGCAATCCCGGCGTATATCTGTGGTACCTGCTACCACAGATCTATCGACCAAACTATTGGCCACCACGGTGTTCCTGATCTGACGTCCTCGATTATTTCCACCATCTGGGTTGTAACCTCTATGTTACTTCCTGGTGTGACAGATCTGCCTTAGTGGAGGAATTTTGGTGCTATTGTTATTTTTCTCTTGATTGGTCCATGGGGAATTCTCAGGGCAAGCCTGTGGTCTTGACCGATGAAGGTAAGTGGTCTGGACGCTCGAAGACTACGCATTCACGTGCTCACATTTGAGTCAGTCAACCTCAATCACTTTCGCCTGTTACGGGTCGTGGGCAAAGGAGCCTTTGGGAAGGTTCGCATTGTAGAGCGCAAAGACTCTGGTTTGACGTTTGCTCTTAAATATATCCGCAAGGATGAAGGTCCGTTCTTAGCCATGATGCAAACAAGCAGCCCATCGGGTTATCTCTAACTGTATCGCAGTGGTTCGATCTGAAAGCGTTCGCAATATCATCAGAGAACGGAGAATGCTCGAGCATCTGAACCACCCCTTCTTGTGCAATCTGCGCTACAGTTTCCAAGACGTCGAATATCTGTATCTCGTGGTCGATCTGATGAATGGTGGTGACCTTCGCTTTCACATCCAGCGGAAGTCCTTCACCGAGGACACGATCCGCTTCTGGATGGCCGAGCTGGCTTGTGCCCTTCGCTACATTCACAGTCAGGGTATCGTCCATCGCGACCTGAAGCCGGATAATGTGCTACTAGACTCGGAGGGTCACGTTCATCTGGCAGACTTCAACGTCGCCTCCGACTTCAAGCCAGGGAAGCCTCTAATAAGCAAGTCAGGAACCTTGGCATATCTCGCACCAGAAGTGTTCAGAGGTCAAGGATATTACAGTGAAGTTGATTGGTGGTCGTTGGGGGTGACCATGTACGAATGTGTTTATGGGAAGAGGCCGTTTGAAGCACGGACTCACGAAGAATTGGTCGACGCAATTTGTGCGGCTAACCCCCGATATTTTGTTACGAAGCCTCCGGTGTCGATGCCATGCCTTCATGCGATGACAGCTCTAATCGAGAAAGACCGACGAAAACGAATCGGCGCCACTGGTTTCGATACCTTCACCTCGCATCCCTTCTTCACTAGCATCAACTTTGAAGCGCTGGAAAGAAAGCAAATCCCTCCCGTGTTTATTCCCTCCAGTGAAAAGACCAACTTTGATGCCACCTACGATCTGGAAGAGTTGCTCTTGGAAGAGGCCCCCTTGGAGGCTCGAGCGCGGAAACAGAAGCCGCGGGCGGAACTGCGCAACGATGCTACGAGCAAGGAAATTCGGGAAGACGAACTTCATCGCATGATCGAGACAATGTTTGAGCCTTTTGATTATACCCTGGCCAGTTATGATGTGTAAGAGCCGGATTTTCCGCGGACCTAGTTGGACATGATGCTAACAATATCACAGGAGTGCGGCAGCTGCAGTTGCTGGCACCGTGCCGGAAGAACATGTCGAATTGGATATTGCTCAACCAGACTCACATTCTGTTCCTACCTCGCCAGACGGATCGCCACCGATATCACCCACCGCAGTCACATCGCCTCCACGGGCCGAAGAAAGCTATCCACCATTGGATGAACTGAAAGCGGCAGTGCCGCAATCTCTACCATCTGGACCACATGGTCGACCCGCCTCTTCCTCGAAATCATTCAGCAGACCTATCCCTCCTCAGCGACCGATGCCCGCCACGCGGCAGACAAGCAAAGGGGGCGGAGTTCAAATGGTGTTGGACGAGTCGGGAAGCTGGACGAATTTGGCCGATCAGACCGCTCCGCACCCGCAAGACAGCTTGGGCGACGGAGGTAAACTGGAGAAGAGCAGTGGCAGTATGCTAGGGTTCCTGAGCAGGAAGAAGGGAAGGGATCGAAGTCCCAAACCAAAAGAGGCGGGCGTTTTGGGTAAGGTTGGAGCGAGACATATCATCAGCTAAATTGCCATACAACCTGGGGCAACCACCACACTCTCCTCACCTCAAGCTCGACAAAGTCGAGTACCACACAAATATGTTCGGCTCAAACTGGACTTTCAACCTGAGTTCGTCAAGGCCCCTAGCCTTCCCACGATAACAGCATCGAGTCTGCAAAATCGAGGGACGGGCCGGCACGGTGCCATATTGGCAGAGACGCGGGATTGAACAGCTTCACCATGTGTCAGGAAGCAGTCTCGGTCTGCTAAAGATGCTATTAGACATCAAGCACCACCACAGCGATTCTCGAGCAGGTCACGGCATGACGGGAATCCATACGTTATTCTTCACATAGTCGATCACCACGATCTGAAGCAGAGAACGTGGGGAATAGGCGGGAAACCGGTGGCAGGCAACCGGAGGCGCAAATTGTATGACTAGGCCATATGTAATGCTACAAGACTGAACATGCTGGGTGGCATTGAATAAATAATTCAGCTACAATGAGACCAGTGTGATTTTCTTTCGATTTGTTATTTGTTTATTATTTGGATACCCTGCATGAAAGAGTAGTAGGAGCGAGTGCCTAGTACAGAGATATGTTCCCATCCGGGTGCTTTGTACCGAGTAATATATTGGTCGGTTGTTGCCCGGCACAGAAGACGAACCGGCGCAGGTTGGGGACCCACCGCAGCCACCAAACAACCAGCTCCCAGTGGCTCAGAGACCCAGGCCAGCTCCAATTCTCTCTTGCGTGCTGCTCGCCCGGAACTGTCCAATGTCAACACTCGAAACAATACACACTACGAGTTCCTCTCTCTCTCTCTCACACCCACACACCTTTTGTCCAGTGTCTCTGCTTCTTTTTTGCTGCTCCCACTCACTTCTGTCTCCTCCATAGTCGCTCGTGCTGGTTTTATTGCACATATCCTTTATTGAGCCCTATTATGTGCACCTCTTAATCTTCGTGGTTGGAGTTGGAGTCGAGACATTCGAGGCGCGTCGGTCGCGTGGTTCTAACTAATACCACACACACACACACTCACCACACCAGATACCCCTCCCTGCCATTCTACCGTCCTGCCATCCTTGGCCCATCTCTCTCCCCCAGCCTGCCTCCAGCCAGCAGAGACAACCACTTCTATCCTTATGAATGGCCGCTGCTGTATTCGTACCGCCTTCACCCCACGATCCTCTCTCCAAGATGGCGACTTCCTCTCGTCGAGTTCCACTGGCCAGCATAGCAAATGCTACCAACTCTCCCCATCGGCCACTCACCAACAGCAGTTCTAAACGGCCCCGAAGCATCGCGAACGTGTCCCAGCAGGAGAATGAACATCCTCACAAACGCCTGGCCATAGATAGGGCTGGGCGAGAGGTGTACAACCCAGCTACCCCACAAAAACAATCCCATCTAGCCTTGACGGAGGGTCGTGTCTTTGAAAGAAGCCATGGGGAGTCTGCATCGACTGCTTTCCAAAGGAGATTGGTCGCTTCGAGGGACAAAGATCGAACTGCTGCGGGTCTTCGTGTGACCAAGAACATCGATACACTCTCCAAAGAAGATTCTGGACTTAAGACATGGCAACGACACTATCGGAAAGTGTTTCCCTCCTTCAGGTTCTACTTTGACGGTTTTCCGGAGGAGGTCAAGTCGCGCTTCCTCCGACACATAACAGCTCTTGGGGCGGTATGTTTCACACGGGGACGCCTCGCGCTGTATATCTTGCTGACATTGTTGTAGAAAGAAGAAAAGTTCTTTTCAAAAGCTGTCACACACATAGTAACAGCTCGCCCTATCCCGGTGGAGCTGGGGAAGAGCAATGCGGCCGGAGATGGAGCTGCACAACCATCTCCGACTGAAGAACACCCTCAGACCATTAACCCATCTTTACTTGAAAAGAACCCTCGTGGACATGGCGGCTCCCACGTGATGCGCAATGCCGTCAACCCAATGGATATCCTCGTTCGGGGGAAAGAAATGGGCATGAAGATCTATTCCATTGACAAGCTGCAAAGAGTACTCAACTCTGTCCTCGATGACACCGGAAATCATGGCCATCACACCAGGGCATCGGCCCACACCACCCGACTCCAGCACGAAGATTTGGGGGAAGTCTTGAGGAACGAGAAGCTTGGTGTCGCTTCGGAAAGGGAGTTACCATCTATGTCGATGGTGGCGTTCAAGGGTCCTTTCATCTATGTTCATGACATGGATGAGAAATACCGTCCCACCTTGGTCAGGGACTATCCGAAAGTGGCACGGAGGACTGATGGTGAATGGCCTCAATTCCGATCTGCCAGTGTTGGAAAATGTCCATTCGTCGAAGACCCTGCCATGAAGAAGGACATCGAGCAGGAGCAGAGGCGAGCACAGAAGCTTGCCTTGCAGCAGGAGCAGCAGCGTCAGCAACAGCAACAGCGTGAGCAACATGCTCCGCGCACCCGATCCCACGTGACTGTCACCCCTGCGGGTAACGATGCTCCTCGCCGTACGAGCCCCAGGAAGGCCCTGCAACCGGTCAACAACGGTGCAAATGCCTCCATAGACCTGGACAAGGAGAGGGGTTCAAAGAGTCACTCTGCTGTCATGGAACGTCAACCATCGTTCCCTCCCATGCCGAAGCGAGGCGATCTAGAATTTGTCCGCCCACCGCAGCTACACATGGCTCGCGAACCAGCAGCATCCGGGATACAGAGATCCAATCTGACTTCGGCAATCCAGTCACAGATGATTTCTTCAACGGCGGGCACTGGAGTCAAAGCCGGTACGAGCAAAGAGGTGCATCATCAATTACAGCGTCAGGTCCTTGAGCGCACCCATACCGGAAGCCTTTCTGTAGGCTCTATTCCGTCCTCTCACCGCATGAATGACCTTGCCGGAGTTCTGAAGAGTGCCCGGGGTCCTGCTCCACAAAGGGCAGCCAAAAGCAAAGCTCAAGAAAAGTTGGGCGGAATACAAGAAGAGGCAGACTCCCATGCCGATGACATTGCAGCTGAACGGACTACGCAGACGTCGAGGAGGAGGAAGACTATTAAGAGAGATCCCAAGCCAGGGTACTGCGAGAACTGTCGTGACAAATATGAAGACTTTGACGAGGTAAGTCACTGAAATTGCCGTCAGGGCCAAGTCTGACTTGAGAATAGCATGTTGTGTCCCGCAAGCACCGAAAGTTTGCAATGACTCAGTCGAATTGGGCAGAGCTGGACGCCCTTCTCGCAAAACTCCAAGCATGTTGAAGAGCATGGGACACCAGGTTGTTCCCAAAGGCGGAGCGAAGGCAACACTGTTGCTCGAACCCTCACGATGCAGCAACAGCGTGTCACTCACTTTGATTATACCTTTTGCTGTTGCATTTTAGCGGTTGATATGGTTTATCCTTGGGAGCATCAGCAGAGCACCAAACCGTCCGACCGTGAACGTCTGCGTTTTTGGAGGACGACGCCGAATCCCAGCCTCGTCGGACGATGAAAAATCTAATAATATTGCGTAACAATCTATTCTTGGTTCGAATGCGGCAATAAAGGGGGGGTGGAGGAGCGTGGTACACGAGATGATGAAGGGAATGGCTTTCCATGAGGTTCATAAACTTGGTGAATCTGATGTCCATGGTCTGTGAATTCCAACGAAGTACCGAATAGATGGTGCCTTGCTCTCTTGTTTCTTGCGACATGTGCTGCGGCTTCAGTCCATTTCTTCTTAGAGTCTCTGAGCTGGTTCATCTTGACTTCCTCTGACATCTCGAGCCCTCATCTACACTTGGTACCCTGAGGTCAATTGGGCAGTGGTATCACGTCTCGGAGGGTGACTGGCAACATCGACATCGTCATTCTCATTCAAAACATGCACGTATACACCATCCTGAGGTTACATTTGGTGTGGAAATTTCCAATGGGAGATTTCAAAAAAACATCAAGTTGTTGCTACTTGGGAAGATGCAAAGTGGCCCGTGCAAACAATGTGATGTGGACGGTCTGAACTGGTCTTTTATCCCCTTCCACTCTTCGTCTTTTCTCTCTCACACACTCTCTCACAATGACACTTCCCTTTTCCTGAGGGAAACTGAATACTCTCTACTCACACTAACTCATACATCCTCGTCCAGAGTCTAGATCGAAGATATCTGCGAGACGATGAACGGAACCTTGCTTTGTTCGCCATGCCTTGTTCAATGCCGTTCGAGGGGATGGTCAAAGCGCCGTCTTCGAAGATGCCGGATTCGGCCTCGAAGTCTCTTTGAAGCTCAAGCAAGAAGCACCCTTATCCGATGTCTGGACAATGGAATTCTTTACGAGGAGAGTTACTCGTCAACGCGAACGTCTACTTTGTGCCCTGCAAAACCGTGTATTTGAGTCCAGTTGTGGTCCCGAACGAACTTTTGCGATGTTGTCCGATCGACCGACCCATGCTTCGTCGAAAGATTTTCAACCCATCCTTTTGTTTTCTTTGCGGTTTACTGTTCGAGCAACTTCTCAGCTATACAAATTTTGCTCAACTGAGTTCAAGCTGTTGATGGTCTTGTCACCATGAAGGTTAGGGACCTCCCAGGCGCCAATTTCCGCATCGCAACGACCTACAACTCACCCTACGATCGGGCAAAATGGACACACGACGGCGAGAGAACGAGACGGCGGGTGCGTCGGTGGAGACAGGAGAAGGAGTGGTACGATGGACGGGTAGAGGCGTTTGCCCTGTCTAGGTCATATCTCGAGCTTGAGCGCGAAGAGGATAGTATGTGGGAGGTATGTGCCCCTGATAAAACGAAATCTGAAAGTCGGGAAAAGGGGACACTCTTTCTCCTTCTTCCTAGATTCTGTCATTGCTGATGTCCGCGCTTTATCGTTTAGTGTACGGACATCCTGGGCCGCGGGGCCTTTGGTATGGTTGGGAAATGGACCAAGTTTGACAAAACCGGCAGGGTTTTGGATGTAAGGCGATCGACACCTCCGTTGTTAAAAGGACCCTTTGCTTACCGATCTCTCTTGTCTAGGACGTTGCGATCAAGCAGTCCGACCTCGACGACCGTGAGCTTGACGAGGAGGGCCGTCCAACGGTACCCACCGAAGCCGTGCTGGTAAAGGCATTGATGAATCAGGGATGCCGGAACGTTGCCAAGCTGCGCGAGATGAGATTCTTTGACGGCGACCGACCAAAATGGAGATTGTACCTCGAATACTACCGATACGGTACCTTGCATGACCTGATCCAAAAATACCGGGCACGGAACAAAAGAAATCGTCAAGAGTAAGGCTGGCCACCTCAAAATAGAGAATAAGGAGCCCCACCGAAGCAAGAGCCCAGTTTCACTAATTTTTTTGGATGGTTCGCAGAGACCGGATCCCAGAAGCGTTTGTGTGGCAAGCATTTCACGACTTTGCCCAGGCGTGTTATCACATGAAGGTTCTTCGGCTGGATAGCATTGGTGTCCGCTCGCCTCGGGGCGACCACTTCGCTCTGCACCTGGACCTGAAGGCAGAGAACGGTACGTGTTCAGCATTGAACTAATCGATCTAGCTAATCAAATGGGGCAGTTTTGCTGGGAGATGCGCCTGCAAACCAGAAGAGTATTCCGTATCCGACGGTGAAAGTCGCAGACTGGGGTATGGCCGAGTACACGAGCCTGGACGATAGTAGGAACAGCAAGAGATGGAAGAAGTACGGGACGATTGTGTGGATGCCTCCGGTATGTTTCGTCTTTGACATCTCTTGCGGATCTCCTCCGTCCTCCCATTACCGTTCCCAAGGCGAGAATAGATGAGAAACTGATGTGTCTATCCGAACACAGGAACAACGGGACTTTGGCCGCTATGGCGAACGATGGCATCATCCCGTTCTGGGAGGCGCCAATCATCCTTACTCCATGAAGCACGTCGTCTGGCAAATCGGCGCCAACATCTACGGGCTGATGAACCTGGATATATACAACGAGGACATCAACGAGGTGATCAATAACGCCGAGGGCATGGAGAACACCCTGCGAAAACACGGCTATTCCGCCCTGATGGGCTACCGGAGTCGGTTCTACTCGTCCGAGCTGACGAGTTTGGTCGAGGACTGCCTTCGGATCGATCCCTCGAGGAGGCCGAATCCGTATGAATTGGTGGGGAGGACGCAGGACGGGCTGGCTCGATATACGGAGAAATACCACCAGACGGGAGATCATCCAAAGTTGAAGCTGTAGGCTGACTCTCGAACTTGTATATACATCATGGCCAGATGGAGAATTGGTTGTCAATTCATAATTATGTAGTTGATCCGAAGCCGCCTAGATTTAGTCTAGTGTAATCTTCAAGTGGAGCTTGAGATGAGTTGCCATATGATTGGTCCCACGCTTTCTCATCTGCCCGTCTGCCAATGCAGCAAACTGCGGAGTTCGCGAAAAAGGCCATACCAACGCTCTTCATTTCCAAGCCAGCGTTTGTTATTTGCACACCATTTGCAGCGCCCGCGACCGAGGGCGTCTTGAAAGTTCGCAACTCTGGAGCTTCGCTCAGGAATGAGCTAGCAACAATCCCTCCATCCAACTTACCTCACCGTGTCACTCGAGGACCGCCCATCTCTGGTCCATCATCATGGCTTGCACAAACCTCCAATCCTCCTTTCGTCGCCTGGTCCGCGAAGCCAGCCGCACAGGGCCACGCGAGATCCCATCGTTCCTCGTCCCAGCACTATCTCGGCCGCCTAGAGCAAGGCATGCCTCGACGCTCGTCGAACCCCAGACCCAGATCCCGAGCTACCAGTCACGCATCGGCCGAGCCCCCATCACCGTGCCCCCCGAAGTCTCGCTGCGGTTTTACGAGCTGCCCAAGGGAAACGTGCGGAGTCGGCACCCAGACACGCCAAACATGGCGTTGGAGGTTACGGGACCTCTAGGTAAGACACCAGGGGAGGCGCACTGTGGGAGAATGTGTCAAAAGAAGGCTAGAGAGAGGCATTTGAAAGGTTCTGGTGGCTGATCCGTTGGGTGTGTGCAGGACAAATGACGGTGCCGTTGCCGCCTTATCTACAAGCCGAACTCGACGAGTCTGCCAAAAAGATCAATATCAATGTCAAGGATGCAGCGGAGAAACATCAGAGGGCAATGTGGGGTGAGTTCTCCGGGACATTGTAGCTTATGTTCAATTCAGAATGAGTTACACGGGAAAGAGGAAAACAGTGCTGACAATTTCTCTTCGGCGGTTTCTAGGGACCATGCGCGCTCTCGTCCAAAATTCCGTCTCGGGCGTCTCGGAAGGCCACCTCTGTATCCTGAGACTGGTGGGCGTCGGATACCGCGCCACGATCGAAGATAGCGCGCAGACCAAGACGGCGCAATACCCCGGCCAGAAATTTGTGAATTTGAAGCTCGGATACGCGCACCCGGTCGAGATGGGCGTGCCCCAGGGAGTCAAGGCCTCGACCCCCCAGCCCACCCGGATCCTGCTCGAGGGGTGCGACAAGCAGGTCATCAAGCAGTTTGCGGCGGAGATTCGGCGGTGGAGGAAACCCGAGCCGTACAAGGGGAAGGGTATCTTTGTGAATGACGAGACGATCCGCTTAAAGGCCAAGAAGATCAAGTAGATGGACCGAATCTGATGGCAAAGGTGGAAGGGAGAGAGGAAGACATTCCGGTTGTCATGGCCTTGGAAGATATTATGTTATTGTGTCTTACAGGTGTCAGTCCCAACACCAGGACAAGCACAAGCAGCGAGGTACAGAACCTAGATGAACACCAAGCGATCAGATATATGGATAGATGGAGACGGGTGTTGGACTTGGATTTGGGGGTCTGTGATCTCTCTCTCCGTCAAAAGACCTCGTCTGGTTTCGAGTCCCTGGATGTAGTAAAAGAGACGGGGACAGGGACATGTATATAATAGGTGCACGCTGTACGCTGTACCATAGATGGATTAGGATTCAGTCTAAGAGCACTTACCAAGTACATATCTGCAATCAATACCTACCTACCCACCGACCCCATCCACGTACGAGTATCTCGTGCTGTAACTCGATGTGCACAATACATGTATACTCCTCTCCACGTGTACGCATACTCGTACTCGTACTTGGTACTCATTCTCCACTCGTTTTCAATTTTTCATCTTTGGTACGGTTTTTGGATCATGAACCCTGGGACCGATAGATCCAGCTATCTACCCACCCATCCTTCTTTCTACGGGAGTGAATGGTGGATACTAGGTACACAGATGTGGATGTGGACAGGACTTGGGAGCTGGGAGCCTGGACTTGATATCTTATTCGAGAGTATGTCTGTCTGTTTGTTTACCCAGTACCCCTACCTCCTCAGAGGGGAAGTGTAGTGCAGTGTAGTGTCGTGAGCAATCACCGAGTCAACGGTGTCTGGTATTCGTTCAATCCATCTATCAATGTGTACAGGCATTCAATGAGAGCCCTACTTGGATCATTTTTCCATTCGTTCAATCAATCAGTCAGTCGCTCAGCCAGTCACAAAGATCAAACATAATCCTCGGGCCTTGTTCTTCCAGCGCCAAAGCTTTTGTCCCCTATCTATGCCTCTCTCTGTAACGCGATTCTGTTTTGAGATGTATCGTCTATTTCGCCGCCAATACTTCCTGGACAGCCTTGAGGACCTCGGCGTGCACGTTGGCCGGAGTCGCAATGACGCCCTTGTTCTCGAGCAGGGTCCGGCCGAGGCTGAAGTTGAGTCTCTTGCCAGTAACATCGGTGACCTGGCCGCCGGCCTCGCGCACGATCAGGTCGCCAGCAGCGTGGTCCCAGATTTTCTCAATATAGTCCTTACGCACGGGCAGGCGGAGGTAGAGGTCCCCAGCTCCGCGGGCCACACTGCCGTACTTGGCCTGGCTGTCCATCTGCACAGGGCGGCCCGTGATGCCCAGCTTCTCCGCGATCAGTGCGTTGTCGCCTTTACTCGAGTGGCCCGGCTCAACCGACTCGCACATGACGGCCTCGCTCACCTTGGAGATCTTGCTCACATGGATCGGTTGACCATTTGTTGGGAGACCTCTTGTCAGGGGTTGCGAGGTCGCGCCCTGACCCTGCACAGCGGAGAAGAGAACTCCTTTCCCCTCCGCGTCGGTGGCCGCGGCACCCATGTCCTCTGTGAGTGGAGCCGAGTCATCGACTGGCAGGTTCGGGCAGCCTAGAACCCCGACTTTAACGTCGCCGTCGACCATGAGGGCAAGACACACGGCATACTGTCCGCCGCGGAGGAAACCCTTGGTGCCATCAATGGGGTCCAACGCCCAAATGCGGCCCTTGTTGCCGCCGGCCGAGTTGCCTTGATCGATGGCGTCGAGCATTGCCTCTTCAGACTTGAGCGGTCCGCCGAGCACGGCATCGATGGACGGATCGTCCAGTCGAACATCCTTGACAAGGTTCCAGATCTTGGATGAGAGGTCTTTCTGTTCACGGAGAGAGGAAGCTTCTTCTTCGCCGACAACCTCGTCATTAGGAAAATTGTGCTTGATGGCGGCGATGATTAGCGCCTGGGCGCCAAAGTCGCCGATCGTCACGGGGGATTTATCGTCCTTGGACACGGTGCCCTTGGCCTTCTCGTGGAAGACTGCCTTGGTCAAGATGGCGGCACGGGCGACGGCCAGCTGGGCAACTTTGAGCTCATGCTCGTATTCCTTGGTGGGTGCCATCTTGTGGAGAGCGGCGTTTCGTTGGGATCGGGATTCGATGCCAAGGCTTGATATGAAGCTTAGGAGGGGAAAGGGGGCTGCCGGCGGAAATTGAGCGATCAAGGCACTCAGACGAGGGAGCAGAGATGAAGCTGCTGGACGGGGAGACGGTGCCAGGATGAAAGCGACGATCAGGATGGCAGCGGAGCAGAAGAAGATGACGATTGTAAGAGTAGTGATAGAGAATCGACGGTGGGATCGAAAGTGGATGCGTTGGTTGGGATTGAACAGGAGGAGCAAGTTCATCACTCACCGCCAATCTGGGGAAGAAACTCTCAATGGTTTTTTTTTTCGCCTACAGTAGTAGGATAGTAGGGGATGGAGGGGTAGGGCAAGTCAAAGAATTCAGTCAGACAGAGACAATCGGGCAGTCAGGCAGCCTAACGCTCAGCTTTTAGGGGGCCAGAGGTGCCAGCGGCGCGGGAGGCTTCTCAACGGCCTAGGCGTCAATTCAGCCTCAGTGTCAGTCAACAACCAGTTGGGCGTCCAGCCTCTGGCAGTTCTCGCAGTTTTCAGAGTTTGGACGGGCGGCGATACGGGATCCAACGCATGTCGATCTTGGCGCATCTCCGTTCTCTCCCAATCTGGTCAGAGTTCAATATCTGCTCGCCATGTTTTGTTTTTGTTTTTGTTGTTGTTGAAGGAGGCTGTTGGTGAAAAGCCGACGACAATCATGACCTACGTACGTCTTCAACACAGGGGGGAACGCCATGTCTTATCTTCTTGCAGAGCCCACAGGGCCCTAGCTCTGCTGGTTGATCACGCAATCCCACCATCGAATTGCCAAATCCATTGGCCCTCTACCTATCCGTCTCGCTGTGTCCCAAGCTCCCAAGATCTTCCACGCCAGCCCGCCGGTGTGGCTTTAAGCATGTCGAAGCTCTTCCTGGAATGGACCAGATGGGCCCTTGTATCTCGGTTGGGCAAGACCGACGCCAGTTCGGAGGACGGGAGTACACGCAGGACTTTATGCAGGCACAGTGGATTACGCTGGTGGCTTGAGAAACACCACCTTTGAAGAACTACAGTCCATACCTCTGTTTGTTTGCTTCCCTGGGCACAATCATAACTGAGGGATTCGTGAGGTTATGATTTGCTGCTCTCTGTGCTGGGATGATGCATCAGAAAGGGCGTGTGCCTCTTTGCAGGTACACCAGCCCCATTCGTCCAACAAAACCGGTGGAAATAGAAATAAATTCTCGTTCTGACCACCCATTAATATTGAACATGAGGAATCAGCATGGGCACGCGCCGTCTTTGCTGTTTGAAGCGCACACTTCGCCCCTAGCAGTGTGACCCCCCAGCCTCCCAGGTGCAACCCTGAGGCTTCATGCCCGTCAAGGAACAACAGATGGGAAGTCATGGTCCTTGACACCATGTGCTCTAACCACCGGCGGGTATTTGCTACTCGACAAAGTAAAAAGCACAAACGGTCGGCAACTACAAACTCCTCGGTCCGCATCGAGTTTGCTTTTTCCCTTCAAATCCTACTCGTCTGGTCGGCTCGAAGATCTAGACGGGTGCGTTTTTGTCTGGAAGGGATCAGCCACCTCGGGAGGAAGATTCTGATAGAGCAAAGCGGTGTGGCCTCATCGTGACTGGCGAACCATCTGTGAGGAATGATGCGTGTGGTCGAAAGGATTCAGCTAGCCTGCGAGTAAATATGTGCCACTAACACCTTGAACCATGCATCATCTCCCTCTTTCGGAACGGCCACTCACTGGATCCAGATCCTTCGCGTCTCCACCACTTGGCCTTCCGCGTGCCTCGTGGCACTTTAGGACCTGCGCTTACCGTGGTAGACCAAACACCACGGCCTAAAGTGGCCAAGGTCCAGTGTCCTATGCAGTATGCCTCCTCTTGAATAGTGCCATATCGGCGAAAAGGTGTCAGTCCGCGCCGACGTTGAGATGGGAGAATAAGTGACAGCTGGGGAAGGTCCTGAGCAGCGAAACGACGAAGCTATCAGATCATCTGGGTTGTGTTCCCCTGCCGGGGTTTGCTGGCTTGTCAACAACCTGTGTTGGCGTCAGGTAAGATCCAGAATGATGTGAGAAAATACGAGTCACTTTGTCTGTTTGGTTGTTTACCAAATCTCCAGACCCAGTCGAATCCAGGCTTTCGCAACGTATAAGGAATGCTGAGGTTATTGAGGCGCAGTACCTTGATCCCCATTGACGCCAAAATTGAGCTTTCTTCCTTGGAAACAGAGCGCAATTTGCCCCAAAAGCCAATGTGAAGTGGACGCCATGCCCGCGATTCCAGCGAGAAGTGGGTTAATTAACAGGTAGTGGCTGCTAAAGTGGGGAATGAGGGGCATCTACTATCGCCTAAACAAACAAACTTGTTAGCAGTGATCCCGATGGCTTTGGCGACTCTTTCCCCCCCAAAACGCCCCCCAAGGCCTGGTTTTGCAGGTGACTGTCACTGACTGGGTCCTATTTTGGAGCCTTTCCCTTCTTGGCTCCGCAGGCCACTAGGGCCCGATGCAGCAAACCATCCACCATCGATGTTCCAACCCGTTCACACCTGGATGCTCAACCCCCAATTTACCAGTCTCATTTCCGTACGCCTCTGACCTACCTGTGCATAGGCCCTCTATAACCATGTTCTCCGCCTCGGTGAGTCCTCTCTCTTCCTATATCATCTCTTATTGTCCCTTGTTTCTGCCATGTCTTGACCCTGTTCCGCCCATCTCCATCCCCAAATCACCTACCCCGCCCAGTGCCCGCCATACCAGTGCTCCCAATGAAGCCCTCAATGTCGATATTCCTGGTGCACGCTCCAGCATGTGCTCCCGATGCTGGATTCGTCGACCTACCTCGACCTGAGAGTCCCCAGGTGGCCGATCCCTACGAGGTCGAAAGCTTGATTCATTGTCAAGAGCCGGAGGAGTGCGTCCGCTGCGCTCGCAAGAAGAGGAGGACCTTTGACGCCTATCCCGCACAGCCAAACCCTGAGATCCTAACTCGCCGGTTCCCTGACAAGAAGGGCTGCAAGCGCCTACTTGCTCTCATTCTACATTTCTCTTGTTGTGCGCGATCTCGGAGAAGATATCAACTAATCACTCGTTATCGGTACCACAAACAGAAGAAACCATATTCCGCCATCTCGGTCCACGTCGAACAATTGACCTCGGAAACCTATGAAGAAGACGATGTTGCTGGCATCCCTGATCTTCTCGAGGTCGTCAAGTTGCAAGCCACTGGTGCTCAGGAAGTTGCTCGAGCTCTGCGGAAGAAGTTGAAATATGGCAACGTGCACCGGCAACTCCGGGCCCTTACCATTCTCGACGGTCTCCTACAAAACGGTGGGACAAGACTACAACGCGCGTTATTGTCCGATGGTCCTCTATTGGAACGACTTCGAATAGCCGCAGCCGACCCTACCTCGGACCAGGATGTCCGCTCAAAATGCAAAGACCTCTTCGGGCAGTGGGTTGCAAGCTCAAAAGAAAGTCCAGGCTTGGAAGGGGCCAAGTCCCTCTACAACACATTGCCCCGAACTCATCAGCCGGTGCAGCAACGACGGGAGCAAAGCAGAGTGCTCCGGGAGACAGAAGAAGACGTTGCCAGAGAGCAAGAGATGGAGATTGCAAGAACGAGGTCCGATAGCTACCCAAGATCCGGCGAGTCATCCAACCCCGCAACTCTACGAAAGCAACCTTCTCCCGTTGCTCTCGGGGAATCATCCACATTTGCCCCCAAAAAGGTGAAGAAGGACAAGAAAAGCAAACAAGCCAAGGGAGGATTCAACCTGGAGAAGGAAAAACCCAATATCTTACAATCGATCGCTGCATCTTCAGTTGCTTCCACTGGTTTGGCCAATGCCTTGAGGCTGGTCAACCGCGAGTCTCAGCGCGTGTCAGACAATCCCGAAGTTATGAAACGCTTCGAAACCTGCAAACAGCTTCGACGTCAGATTCTGCGATACATCCAATTCGTCGAGTCCGAGGAGTTCTTGGGAGGTTTGATCCACGCCAACGAAGAGCTGGTCAATGCTCTGATGGCGTTCGAAGTTCTCGACAAGTCGGTCGATGATGATTCGGACAGTGAGCTCGAAGAAGCACAGCATCTCAGTCGACAAGCAGCTAAAAGTGAGGCGTCAGCTGCGAGAGACGCAGAGAAGTTGGTCGCTGGGCTCAGCATTTCTGCTCCACCCAAACCTCCCCGGCCGACCCCCCGCAATATTGCGATGCCACCGCCACGGCCATCGTCGAATTCCAAGAATTGGAGGACCAAGCAAGTCGAAAGTGACAGCGAGAGCGAGACAGATGTCGAGGACGATTCAGATGACCCTTTTGCTGATAAAAACGCTATGAAAACTCCCGACCCCGACTCTCTCGGGAGAAAAGGGTACACGTGGAAGGAAGTGTAGATTTAACGGTATGAGTTATGAGGCATGGAAGATTGGCGGACCTTCAAGCACAGATTCTGTTCATCCTCTTCTATTCGATAGAGCGGCAGACGATGTGCTCCTACATTTGATGAAGCTATGAATGAATGACATTCGAAACACGAAAAGCACCTGATACCAATCCCCCCTCTTGTTTTAGTGCTTTGATCCATCGAATCAACTAAGTGGTCGGCAGTTGATTATCTCCCGATGCTCGTATTTTACCCCACAATTTGAGGTTGAGGCCTCGGCCGTCCCAGCATGATATAGCTGGAACCTGTCTATACAGCTAGGAAACTTATGTTGACACCTTTCCATCTTTTGTTGACATTGTCCAACATCAGACGTGCGAGGAAACAAACAGTACGAAGCGAGTCGAGGCACAACAGAATTCATGGCCAACTACACTTTCTCCAACCAATCCTCCATCCCGTCCCCTCTGGACAAACAACTCCCAGCGTTCTTTCGCTCGTGGGACGACCCGCACTCAGACAACAGCTACCTCAGCCTGTTCGCCCCCGAAGGCCAGCTGTTGTTCGGGTCGGCCGTGACGGGCCACGAAGCCATCCGTGCCTTTCGCGACGCCATGATCCACCCGACGAACGGGCCCGTCGTCGACCTCGAGCACACCCTGGACAAGTGCTTCGTGCTGGCCGGGGGCGCCGGGCCGGGGAAGCAGGAGGTGATTGTGAACGGGTCACTGTGGTACAAGCTGCGCAACGGCCGCAAAATCGCCGTCGACTTTGCCAGCATGATCAAGTTCGCGGATCCAGGCGACGGGGCCGATCTTCAGGCTGAGCTTTACGAGGTGTACCTGGATGCGCATGAGTTGAAGACTGCGATCGCTGAGATGGGGGAAGAAGGGAAATGAGAGATGGATGATTCTTGCTCTCCTTCCGCTCCAATCTTGTCGTTCTTCCCTCCTCTTCCTTTTTTGCTTTGCCCTTAGCCCCCGCCTGGAATCGAGTGGTGAAATGGCTTGAGTGACATGAAGTCAAGCCAGCTGATGGGTATGTCAATGTATACAGCAGGCGACACGTCGTTCTCATCTTGCTGCATTCTGTTCCTCTACTTTCTGATAGCTTACCTACCTGGTCTGGCTATGGTGGGAATCATATCCTGTTCGTCCTTGAACGCCATGATAGAAGCGTATCTGCGCGAGCGCTCATCAGCGGCGTCTGTGTGTTTTTGCACTGCCATTCCAGATAGGCTTCGTGCGGTGTTGAAGAGCTTGACGTGGACAAGTCTCGCCCGTCTAACATGGTATTGGGCTGGGCCGAGCCTCGTGGAGTGGACGTAGGAACTCTGTATATTCCACATCCTTGCCGCAGAGAGCGGTTCTTCTCCGTTGTTTCGAGCATTTAGATGTCATGGACTGTTGGATGTGTTCTACCAGATATAGCATAGTCATGTACAGCTGAGCCGCAACCTTGGGCAAGGCTGAAGCAGTTCGCACAGGTGGAGTTGATGACGTTGGTCATTGATTGGCTGAGCCGAAGTTGAGCCTCTGCAAGTCCTCGAGGCTGCCGAGTTGTTGCGGCTTGAGTTCATTAGGCTGGAACTTTAGTAGCGGCGTTGGCGTGGCGGGCAAGGCGGGCTAGGCCGTCGTGGCCTTCGCACTGGTGGCACCTAACAAATGAGTTGCATCACCAACTTGAGGCTGAAAACTCCCTTCGATCCTCACCCAACACTCTCAACCAGTACGTTATAATGCCTCTCCATCTTGACCCTTTGCACCAAATGTTTACCCTGCGAACACGAGAATACCCTACAAATCCCAGACTAGCCCCGCCGAATCAAACATGATCAACCCCAACATCTCAGCATGGTTGACTTGGAAACTTCACCTGCGGAGGTAGAGGTATGAAGAAAATCCCTCGTCCCTTCTTGCCTGGCAATTATCTGATCTCTTGCTAGGCCCTTCGAGTCCAATATTGTCCTCCGCTGGACGATGCCCTTTTCTACGCCATCGCGTCTGATTACCAACTTCCCCAGGATAGGGCAGCCTTGACGGCGGACCTTGATAGCCTCAGGGCTGGTGCAATAGAACAGGAGGACGCAGAATTCGATCCCTCGGGTACAGGAGCTCCCGCACACCTCATAGATGCCACCGACACTTCTAGGTCGTGCCCCGAAGACAACTTCTCCAACGGTGTCACGAGCATAACCACTGGTATCTCCGACTTGCGGTGGAATGACTCAGACAGCCCGGGAAATGATCAGGATAACACCTTGTCGACGGAGAAGAAGATAGGTCGGCTGCGGCACGTATTTCCAAACATACCCAAGCGTGAGCTGTCCAGTGTCCTGGAGAGCCACGCAGGATGCCTTGACAAGGCCGTCGATGAGCTTCTCAACCTCTCCTTCCTTAACCAGGGACTGGAGGAAGAACCAGAAGATGTGCCTGTTTTGAAAGGGGTAGATGGATTTGCTGAAGATGCTCTCCTGCAGAGAAAAGGAAGGAAGAAACGGAAATACCGCACAACCGAGTCTTCGCGGGCGAATTCAGGCTCCTCCTCGCCTTATGAGTTAGAGTCCACTCCTACCAATGTCTGGGCTACTATGTCTAAAGATGTCGACTTCATTTGTTCTAGGACCAAACTCCAACCCCAACTAGTGCGGTCTATATATCATGCCAACGATGCGCGGCTGGCGTCTACCATTCGCGCGCTAGCAATAAGAGAAGGGGAGGCATATAGTAAGTTGGCAGAAGTCGACCCCATCCTTGATCTTCAGATTGCGGAATTCCAGAGCCAGTTTGAGCATGTGCCCAAGTCACAATTGTGCGGTCTGCTGAGCCTAGCCCGAAATATACCCTCTGCGGCTCAGGAGTTGTTGGAAGCCATGTCAGTGGCTGAGACTGTGCCAACCACCGGGAAGCTGCAGGCTGCCGCTCAGTATGCCCCTCTGAATCTTGGGGAAGACGAAGCCCCCAGAACCGCCTCGACCGCACCGGAGGATCTGACTATAGACCCTTATCGAGCATCTGCAGCTAGTTTCCGGATAGCTGCAGGTCAAAGTTTTGATCAAGCTGCCGCAGCATACAGACGAAGCAAATCCGATCGTCTCTACGGAGGGGTTGCAGCGCACTACTCTGAGATTGGCCGAGAACGCGTCAGAGCTGCAAAGGAAGCCAAAGCTGCGGAAGCAGACTTGCTCGTGGCTAGACAGTCTTCCTCAAACGTCCTCGATCTTCATGGCGTGACGGTACAAGATGCAGTTCGAATCGCCCGAGCAAAAACACAGAGCTGGTGGCATGGTTTGGGTGACGCCAAATATGCTTCTGGAGGTGGCGGACCTGTTAGAGTCGGCTTCAGAATAGTGACCGGGCTGGGAACTCATAGCAAGAATCATGCTCCGCGGATAGGACCAGCGGTAAGCAAAATGCTCCTGAAGGAGGGATGGAAGGTGGAAATTGGCCATGGTGAGTTGACAGTGACGGGTAAGAGGCGTGCATGAATGACATTGTAGCTCGAAGCAAATGCTCTTTTGAAGATCTAGAGGACATGGACATGGATAGAATTGAGTGCTAAACTGAGTGCCAGACTCTGTTACTGCTTTGTCACGGTAATTCCAAATACCTTGTGCCTAGTTGCTACTGGGGGCCGAGGCTGCGTATCTCAGCCTCGCCGCTACTGAATGATTCCACGATCAAAGTCCCACATTATTGCCCGTCCAGCCAATCATGATGACTAAGGTATTCCATTGCATCATCAACCCTTGCGGTTGGAGGCGCAGAACTCGCAAATACGCCTTTCGTCGGTCTCGTTCCTTGCCTCTCGCTCCATTGCCGGGTCCCGACGACGTCTATATATCATCCCATCGTCCCAGGCATCCCTCTCTTGATGCGCTTCTCATCATTTCCTAGGATCGTTCGCAGGCTCTATACATTCGGCAACGCAACCACATTTCGATTCCAGCAACCGCTGCGGGGTAATCGCATCTCACAAACCCGTCGCGCCGCTGTTCCAAAATCTATGTCCTCGATCCCGTTCCTGAGCGCTTTATTCGGAACCTCAACCCCAGCATCGGCCAAGATGACCTACCCTGATGCGCGATCGAATGATGAGTGGAGGACGGTACTCAACAAAGGTACTTCCGGACCATATATCCCATAGCAACTGGTCATGAGATCGCGACTCTGATGGGCAGCCACACACACATTGAACTACCACTGACATCTATCGCAGAACAATTCCGCATCCTCCGCGAAAAGGGCACCGAAGCTCCCTTCACGGGCGAATACGATAAGCACATGCCCGATCATGGCGTCTACACCTGCGCCGCCTGCAACGCCCCTCTTTACAAGGCCAACCACAAGTTCAAGTCCGGGTGCGGCTGGCCCGCGTACTTTGACAGCATCCCCGGCGCCGTGACTCGGCACACGGACAACAGCTTTGGCATGGAGAGGACCGAGATTGTCTGCTCGAACTGCGGTGGGCACCTGGGGCATGTCTTCAAGGGCGAAGGATATCCGACGCCCACGGACGAGAGACATTGTGTGAATAGTATCAGTTTGAAGTTTCACGACAAGGAGGACGAAGTGGCTGGGAAGCAAGGGAACGGGGAGGCAAAGTAAAAGAAAGACATGTTATGTTGTAAATAAAAATGAAAAAGAATACTATGGTTTAACAGCTCTTTTCAGCGCAAGTGAAGGGTGCGGACATATTCTCGCGATCTAAAATGACTTGTAGATGCGGACACCTCGCAAAGAATCAGAACAACATCCTGGTGATCTTCATCAAGCAAGACGCCCATTGAATCCTTCCCGAAGTACTGCTGATTCTGTGGCGTTGCCAATGCCGCAGAGTTGCCTTGGCAAGATCCAACCAAGCATTGGATGTCGCAACCAAAAGCATTCCTCAATGACCTACCAGCCTACTACTCCGATCTTCTCTATCTGAGACTTCTACGGCAGGGCTAGAGTAGATCTGGACATCGAGTTCAGGACGTCTCGCGACTCTGGAGCTCAGGCCTGTACCACAACATTACGTTCCTTTCTGCGCTAATTTTCTTGAGAGCACATTAATGAACGGCCGGCAGACCCGCGATATGGACGACATGGATGAGATTCATGTTAAACGAGACGAGAACTCGTATCATTCCCCTGTACTCCCAGGATTGATAACACAGAACACTCAAAGTCCTGCAATCCCACGCGTCAACGTCCAACGTGTCAGCTTCACGGCGATATGGCATGTGTGTGCAGGATCCTCCTTGAATGCTTTACCAGTGGTCCCGAAGTCCAATACAAGGCATACTGCACAGACCATCCAAGCTCTATCAAGACCACTCTGGCTATCTGCGCCCCACAGTTGCAATGGGACTGCGATCTCCGAAACCCATATCGAGCCAACCTAATCGAGCTGTGGTTCAAGACTCACTGATAACCGGTCCTGCATTCCTGGATCACTGTTGTAGAGACAACCAATCCCAAGCTCAAAATTCCAACGGCATTTGACAAGTCCAAGGGAAAAGGCCTGTTTCTAAAGCCTTCACCAATCACACCTCCGTCACGAATCAAGGTGGACATCAAGATGTGCGGCAAGCTGCGAGGGCTCCCCACGAAATAGATGGGGAGGTGGAACCACGGCTATTCGGACATCCCCCGAGAGACATATAATGGGCGATCATACTAAAGGCTGGCTCGTCAGGCCGTTTTTCATGCCGAATCGCCACCGTCTCCAACACATCTCCCGTGTCTGGAGGGCACACGACCAGTCTATCAGTGGAAATTTATCTTCGACAAGTCGACATCCTACCCGTCCCAGCGCATAGCCGATGTCATTCGGCTCGCGGCAAACATGATTGAGGACTTGAAGCCATCTCAAATGTCGACTTCCAAGAGCACTGATTTCCCATTGACGCAGGTTGGGAGCTTGTCTGGCGAGGTTGAGGAATTGCCAGGATCCGGTGTGAAGAAGAGTACGAGGAGACTCTATTGCCCCCAGAGATAGACTTCAGCTCATCTTGAATAGGCTTGTTGTGGAAGCTCGACTTGATCATCTTGCCTGTGCTTGCTATGATCTACTTCACCAACAGTCTCGACCGAGCTAATCTGGGAAACGCAAAGACCGATGGCATCGAAAAGGACCTTCACTTTGGGGCGAATCAGTACTCATTGGTCTTAACGTTGTTCTACATTCCTTATGGTCTCCTGAATATCCCTACCACGATTCTGGCGAAGCGCTTCAGCCCGGCCAACGTTATCCCGATCCTCATGTTTGGTTGGGGTGCTGTGTCTCTTGGAGCTGCCGCAGCTAAGAACTTTGGTGGTATTGCCACAACAAGAATTCTGCTGGGAGTCGCGGAGGCTGGATTTGTACGTCTGTCCAGTCCTGTTTGCTCTGGTTGGCTGCTCGATTGGGATGCTAATGGCAATGTCAGTTCCCGTCAGCCATTTACTATCTGTCGATGTTCTATACTCGGCATGAAAGTAAGGCATCGACTCGCCTCCCCTGACATTCAATACTGACCAGCCTCAGTTGCGAAAAGAATTTCGTTGTTTTACATGATGGGCTTTGTGGCAAATGCTTTTTCCGGATTGATTGCCTATAGGTGTGTCTCCACCAAGCTGGGTGGAAAGATATGATGCTGACACCAATTGTTACCAGTGTCTTTCAATGGCATAAAAAGCTTCACGTAAGAGATGCCTCCCAATCCTCGGGTCGACCGTTAACATTGATGCAGAATTGGCAATATCTTTTCATCATCGAGGGGAGCCTCACGGTTTTTCTCTCCCTCGTAGCATTCACAATCCTGCCTCGAAGTTTGACTGCCTCGAGGTATTTTAGCCAGGAAGAGAAGGACTATGGCAGACTGCGGCTGCAGAGGGAGTTTGAGATTGAGCCAATCAAGTTTTCGTGGTCCGCAGCGCTGAAACCACTGTTGAACTGGCACACGTGGATGTTTGGGGCCATGTCGCTGTGCTACGGAGTTGCGGCAGCCACTCTGTCCAATTTCTTGCCTGTGAGTTGCACACAAATCTTTGTAGAGGTCTCCATCAGCTAACTGTGGTATCGGTAGACCCTGATCAAGCGATTGAAGCCAGACACAGTCCAAGCCAATCTCTTCACGATCGCGCCCAACCTCAATGGAGCGGTGTGGATCGTGGTCGTCTGCTGGATTTCTGACCGGTTTCAAGCTCGGGGAATCTGGTCAGTCCTTACCATGGGGACATCTATGATCGGCTTCATCTGCCTGGGGTCGGTCGATCTTGTCCACAAGACCGGAGTGGGATACTTTTTCACGTTCCTGTTGACATTTGGTGTGAGTTGGTCGCTTTGTTCTCTCTCTCTTTTTCAGGGAGATATCTCCACTTTGTCGGCATCCGCTCACCTGCTCCCCCAGACATTTACGCCGGCCGTTTTGGTTCCGGCCTGGGCGACCAGCAACATAACTTCCAATTCAGCGCGTGCCACCACTCTTGGCCTGCTCGTGGGGCTCCAGAACATTGCAGGGATCATCTCGTCGTATGCTTTTCGAAGCCAGGATGCACCGGTAAGCAAGCCTCTGTTCCCCAGTGATTTAGAAGAAGAGGCCCGAAGCTGATCTACCATTGGGTGCTATATTTGTAGGTATACCGGCCCGCACTGATCGTGTCGGGCTGTTTTCAGGGCGGCATGCTCCTGACCGCGTCGTTTGCCTGGTTTTACTACCGACGCGTCAACCGGCAGCTGGACAGTGGGAAGAGGACGTCGGTTCGGGGCATGGAGCAGAATCCCGACTTTCGATACGTGCTCTAGGGCTAAACTTGTGGCTATACACTATACATCTCTTGGAGTGCTACGTAGACGATATGATAACGAATGAATGATCTTTTCGGACCGGGAGTGTCATGTTTTGTTTGGTACCTAGAATCTAGTATCTAGTACCTAGGACCTAGGACCTAGGACCTCAATTCTAGCCCATCCTTGTCAAGTTCTGCTCACGAAATAGGGGCTACGTTCGCTATACTCCCGACTGTCTTGCTCGGTCGTCGACTCTAATTTTGAGTGTACATATGCCACTTTTGCCCCCCCCCCCTCCCCTTTCTTCGCGTTGCATTGCATCGCTTGCTCGACCTCGCTTTTCACATCACAGATGCACCAACTACAGCCCTCCAGCCCTTCCAGCCTGTGTGCCTGTATCGGGCCGCTGCACGTGTTGTGGGAAGAAAAGATCCACCCCAGAAGCAAAAGCAAACAGACAAGGTCGAGGTGTCTGTCTGTCTGTCTAGTGGTCAATCTTGAGGGAAAAGTCGACGTGCGGACACCCTTGGTGCACGGCAGATGTGGATATCACGTCAATATCTGTTTTGGGGGAGGTCATGTTAGAGTACAAGCTTCTTTGTGGGCCGTTGATTGCTGGAGAAAGGGGATGGAATTGATTGAGGACAGATGGACAGATAGGTAGATGGGTTTGATGGACAGATAGGTAGATGGGTTTGATGGACAGATCGAGTGCGGACTTTACCATTGTTGACATATTCGCTCACATTCGCCGGCGTGAGCCCGCCGCTACACTCGAGCAGAAACGACTTCTTGCCCGCCCACCTCTCCCTCAGGTTCCTGGCCGCGACGCGCAGCCCCGGCCCGTCGTAGTTGTCGAGCATGATGACGTCGGCGCCGGCGGCGATGGCCTCGTCGGCCCCGGCCTCGCTGTCGACCTCGACCTCGACTTTCAGGGCGAAGCCGCCGACGGCGCGGGCGGAGCGCACCGCGTCGGTGATGCTGCCGCGGGCCCAGATGTGGTTGTCCTTGAGCATGATCATGCTGCTCAGGTCCATGCGGTGCTGGTCGACCCCGCCGACCAGCATGCCGTACTTCTCCACCAGCCGGAACCCGGGCGTCGTCTTGCGCGTCCCCGCCACCATCCCCGTGTAGCCCGCGGCCCGCACGAGAGTGAGTAGCTGCCGACTCGCCGTGGCGACGCCGGAGCAGCGCGACAGGGTGTTCAAGGCCACCCGCTCGCCCAGGAGGAGTTTCCTCGTCGGCCCCGTGACCGTCGCGGCTTTGACCTTGCCGCCACCCGCGGCAATGGCGCTAGAGTCGACAAAGTCGCCGTCCTTGACGGACCATTCGACCGTGCAGCCGCATTGCGCGAAGATTTCGTCCACGAACGGCAACCCCGCAACCACCCCAGGGGCTTTTTGGTACAGCGTCGCGGTGCGGATGTCCTCGCCGACGACGAAGCCGCCGTAGTCGAACGAAGGGGTGTCTTCGGCGAGCCAGGCGCGCACTCTGTCTGGGAGGCTGGTTGGGAGGAGGTGCGCCGTGGTTCCGTGGTCAAGAGCCATGCTGATGATGTCGAGGAGAAGATGCTATAGAGCGAAGAAGCGTGGTCTATATCCGTGTCCAAGACTGGCATGGCCGTGGCCGTGACAACATCCCCCCCCCTACGGCCATCGATCTTGGAGTCAACATGATATAGACCAAGAGTTTTGTATGAATTTGATATTTATCCCCACTGTTCACTTCTCTGGTTGAGTTCAGACACCCGCCACTAGCCTCTTGGACGCATTTTTCGTAGTTTGTTCCCGATATAGGGCTGCCCCCACT